>NC_087190.1:9946603-10166603 GCF_035594125.1 Scylla paramamosain
TGTCAAGAGGTATGAGTCTTTCATTTGGGGGTACTTATCCAGGAAGGCGAGCAATGTCCGTTCATCTATTATTTCATGTCTGACGGTGGAGTTCTTGAGTTTGATGATTATCTTCCCATCTTTAGTGTGGCACTGCTGAAACTTGTCCCTATGCTCACGTCTGATGTTGAGGATGTTTTTGAAGAGGCTGAGTCGTTTCGGCGTGAGGCTTTCGTTTATGAAGAGTTGTGGTTTCATTTTGATGCAGGCTCCTATGAGGTCGTGTTTTAGGGATCGATTCGTGAGCTTCACTATGATAGGTCGTTTGCGTTGTGTGTTCACTGATCCAATTCTGTGGGCTATGTTTATGTCACTGTAACTGATGTTCACTTTTAGATGGTCTTTAAACATAGATGTGATGATGTTGGCGGCGTTTTCTGCTGGATTTTCTTCCGGTAGCACAGGACCACTCACTATAATGGTGTCACGCCGTTCGTACTGGTCGACACTATCGATGTTTGTTTCCAGTATCTGTATTTTTTCATTCAATTGGGAGATATCTTCCTTTAGACTTTCTATCTGGGAGTCTTTTTCTTCAAGTTTATCTTTTAAGCCTTTAATTTCATCCTTGATTTTCATAGAGATCATACGTGTCAGAACCTTAACGAGCACTTTAGACTCCTCCGACAGCGAGTCAGTCAACTGGGTCAGTTCACACTCGTCTAGATTTGCCAGATTTTCCATATTTGGGTCACTATTGGCACCTAACAACTGGGGCTGTGGTGCCTGCCGTTGCAGCTGTTGCCCCCGTTGTTGTTCCTGTTGTTTCGTCTGTTGCTGATGATGTTGCTGTTGTCGCTGTTGTTGTTGTTGTTGCTGTTGGTCCAGGGAACGACGGTTGGAGTTGCCGCGTGTAGAAGGCATCATGACACTTGTTAACTGGTAGTTTCACGAACTGTCTTTGTTTTTCCTTTGTTATGTTTTGCACTTTATGGTATGTTGGAGTGCTTGTGCTTACAATATACTTGTAGTCACTGTCAATGCAAGCACTGTACTCAGTTCAAGTACGTATTATGTCAATAAATACACCCGGTGCAGCCAGTGGACACCTAGGCAAGTATGGTTGGGGTAGTGAAGGAGCGGTCAAGGAGCACGTCCGTTCACTGAGGAGCACGTCCGTTCACCAAGAATTATGTAGAAAGGGTTCCAGATAATGAAAAGTCTCTCTGTGATGGGTCAGTATGGTATATTCCACACCATGGTGTGTACCACCCTAAGAAGCCTGGCAAGATAAGGATTGTGTCTGACTGCAGTGCTGAATATGAGGGAGAAGTCTTGAATTGAAACTTACTTCAAGGCCCTGACCTAACAAACAACCTCACTGGTGTCCTGTGTCACTTTAGGAAGGAAAGGGTGGCCTTCACATGTGATATAGAAGGTATGTTTCACCAAGTTAGTGTTAATGAAGAAGACAGAAACTTCCTAAGATTCCTCTGGTGGGAAAATGGTCAGTTAAACAACACTCCTGTGGAATACCGCATGAAATTACATCTCTTGGGAGGTACTTCATCACCAGGGTGTGCAATTTTGATTTAAAACACACTGCTGACAGCTACAAGGACAGCTATGGTGAAGAAGCAGCAAAGCTTATAAAGAGAGACTTTTATGTAGATGATGGTATTACCTCAACTGCCTCAAAGGAAGATGCACAAAAACTTATTGGAAATGGTAAGAAGTTGTCTGAAAAAGGAGGTTTCCATCTTCACAAGTTTGTAGCAAACAACAAGGAAGTTCTAAATGCTCTACCAACCAGTGAACAAGTACAAGATTTTGATAAAATAAATATTCTCTTGGAGTACAGTGGTGCATTGAAAGTGACAATCTTCAGTTTGAAATAGACCTACAAGACAAGCCCCTTAATCGACATGGTATACTGTCTACAGTCAGTTCCATTTTTTACCCCCTCAGACTTGTATTACCTACGCTCCTTTAAGGGATATTCATCTTAGAAGGACTTGCAAGGACTATGTCGTGATGGACATGGTTGGGATGACCCAGTCCCTGATGCTACATGAGCTGATTGGGAGAAGTGGAGGAGTGATATTTTGAGTCTTGTTGAACTCAAAATACAACGATGTTACAAGCCACAAGAATTTGGTCCTGTCAGGATAGTTGAGCTACGCCACTTTTCTGACGCTTGTCTCTCTGGGTATGGACAGTGTAGTTATTTAAGATTGACAGATGATCAAGGTAGTGTTAACACCACTCTGGTGATGGGAAATCACGTGTTAAACCTCCTAAGCCAGTTACAGTGTCACGTTTGGAATTGACAGCAGCCACCATGTCAGTGAAAGTGAGAAATTTCCAGAGTTTCTCTCAAGCAATGAAGCAATGTTGCTATCCACTGAACGCATTGAGCTGTCTCCACATGACCCAGGGGTAAAAAAAAGTCTCAGTCTACAGTGCAAATACCAAGATCTTGCAACAAGAGAATGTCCTGGACAGATTGGAATATTTGTCAAGTTGGTTCAAAGCAAAAAGAGCAATTGCAGTCATTCTTTGATACAAGAGGATTCTAAAGGAACGCAAAACACAGAAGTCAGAAGGCAAGACATGCCCAAAACTTAAGGGTATGTAGAAGCACTACACTCTTGTTAACGTTCTAGAAGTACAGGAAGCATGTGATCACATTCTGTGGATGGTGCCAGATCAAAGCTTCCGTAAGGAGATGCATGTGCTAAAGAGAAAGGGGCCTGATGTTGGAGGAAGAGGCAGTAGACACCTGCCGAAACGATAATTACCACCAGTGAGGTCTAAAGCACTGTTCAGGGGGTGCTGTGAACTTATCATTAAATCCAGCTGTGACCTCACTGAACGTTTCCCTTTGTGTCTCACAACACAAGGGGGCAGTCACATCAAGGAATCTATTTTCTATAATGACTTGTTTTATTTATATATACAGGAAAACTATTGAATTCTATTGTAAGAGGACCAAATAGCATCATGCTTGTAACAAAGGATTTGAATGGAAGCATGTAGTTTTCATTGTACTTATTTCACGCCCATGCAAGTGGCAAACATGGTACAGAGGACCTAATAAAGACCCTTGTGATACAAGATAATGTCTGTTAATTGATCCAGCACTAATAATTTGACACAAGTGTGATCCCACGGTAAGAACTGCCACAACTGAAAGTATAGCCTACTCGTTAAAATATGGTTAAAATATGTTACCTTCATACTGATCTCGCCCGTGTTGATATATATCAATCTATGAACCACACGTACCTTCAGCAAGACTTGAGGCAGGAGAGGTCATTTCTGGTCTACCTCCACTGGGTGCACCAATTTATGAACCGCACGTACCTTCAGCAACACTTAAGGCAGGAGAGGTCATTCTGGTCTACCTCCACTGGGTGCACCGTTCAGTAGTCATGGTCCACAACTGAAAATCAATCTTAGTTTATGATAGTGTTTGATGAATGAGAATGCTGTCGTTGTTTTACCTTCCATATTTTCATTTAGGTAATTTGAGAAAATAACAGAGAAAGTGAATTTTGGAGTTACAGATCCCTTTCTGAATGTAATGTAAGCTTTGGAACCTTCCCTAGAAATATACTACACATCAACACCATTTGGTTGTTTAATAATGTTCCTTACTTATTTCACTACAATTTCATTGTGAAGACCATTGCAGGAATGAATTGATTGAAAAATAATCATTCTGAGCAACAAACACTCCTATTCATACAGAATGTATAAAATGGTCATATACCATTAACAAAAAGTTACACTCAAGTATCTTGTGAGAATGCTAACATACAAACACTCCTATTCATTCAGAATGTACAGAATGGCCATATACCATAACCAAGTCACTCAAATATCTTGTGAGAATGTTGACACAGTTTTGTGGTTGATGAGGCTAGTACTGTGGTGGGTGTGGCTGAGCAGGCTGCGGTTGTGGTGGATGTGGCAGGGGATGGAGAGGGTGTGGCTGCCCTTGCAGCTCACCACAGTTGGTGAGATAATAATCTGTAATAACAAAGCAGTGCATATATCAATTACTATTTTGTTGTAATCCCCCAACTTACTTTTAATTATAAGTTGAGTTTACGTAGTAATTGCACCAGTTATATACTCACCAAGTACTTCAGGTACTTTCACAATTTTTAGTCTAATAAGTCCAGGTTACCGAGATTTAAGGCTAAGGTTCTCCCAGTAGGGTAAGCCATAAATGCAGTTCAGAGAAACTAACATTACTTATTAACCAGTAAATAAACATTCCAACAACACACACTGTTAATAAAAGACAGTAACTCAGCCACATAATACCAGTTTAATAAAACTCCAAGTAACTCCGCATTCACAAACTAATAAGTCTTCAGGTTATTATTAACTGTACGTTAACGCGATTCCTTCAACAAGATTGTAACTCAGTATCGCATTACTTTTCATCAAACACACAAGACACATAAATGCACACATAACATAATCACATAATAAAATAACCAAACACATGTAAAATCAAAGACAAAAATGTGCAGTCACTACATGTGAAGTGCCACAAAAAATATCGTCACTCATCAAAATCCAGCATTAAATCAACACATGAAACACAATATGAAATATATGAGAATCACAGCATACTAAACACAACATATTTAAAGTTGAGACACACAAAGCACACAGGAAAAATTCTCTAAGTATTACTTACGGCCAGAGGAGGCAGTGAACGACAGGTAGTCTCACGGTGCAGCAAGACTGAGCTGGGTCTGTTCAAAAATAATGGCACTACCTACTAGTATATTATGGCAACCGGAGAGCTACGCGAGTCGTTCTGTGCTTCCTCCTTATATACAGTTTTTATCTGCTTACGTCTACGCGTCAGAGATTACATACACAGCTACATACATTGTCATCCTTAAGGTCTGGAATTCGACTAGGTAGTACACTCATCCCTTCCCTTAAAACACATGATCACCAGAATGTTCTCTTGTCTACTTTTCGTCACCAGAAGTTTAGGGTACCCCTGAGAGCTCACTGGATACCCACTCCTAGACACATATTTAAAGTTTCTTATGTCCATCCAGCGCGCACAACATCTGGATCACGAGAGGTGAGGTGTTGTGGTTTACTCGTGTAAATACCAGGCTTTTAGTGGGGCTAGCTCGTTCTAGTCTTGTGCTACGTCAGCAATATCTGCACTTTCGTAGTATTCACGAACAAGGGGGACTGTAAACACATTGGTGATTTGTGTTTATGGTGTGGCAAAGGAGTGACTGATAACCACTTGCGTTGTACTCACTTCTCAGTTTATTGGGATGCGGTCAAACCTGTAAGTTATCATAAGTACATCACTTGATAGGAAATAATTGAGAATCCTACAATAATGTAATGTAGCCGTGCACTTCACAGGGATATTTGTAAGCACTACATTATACATCATTGTCTCGAAACAAACACCGAAACGTCTAAGTATATTATTGACACAGATAGATATGATTAATACATAAGTAAATAATACATACGCAATTGCGGGAACAGTCGAAGGTCCTTGTAGAACGTAATGAATGCCACACAATCACCTTAATCCCAGAGCAGGCTCCATGTCCACATGACGTGCCAGAGGGGCCCCGTAGAGTTTATGAACTAGTGCCTCTGCGGCAGAGATGATAATGGCACAGCTGGAGAGTGGTGAACGACACAGGTTTTACCTCTACGGCTTCCACCAAGACTCTGCCCCTACGGCGGAGCCCCCTTATTTCTTATCATTTCACCCCTTCAACCCATCACACCATGTTTCTTCCCAAGTTTACCCCTTGACCCCCATTAAACTATGTCATCCCTTGTCCTGCCTCGCGCTGACATGGCTGAGGGGAAAAATGATGGTCGAGATAAAGGCTGTGGTGTCCTGTAAACAAACACCCCTCTGTAGCTCGCCTTCTCGTCTCGTCCACATACCAAGTAATGTTATAAGTGTAATATTAACCCCGTAACGTGACTTATGGCAAAGTACAGTAGTGTAACCCTATCTGGGGCCCGTCATGATAAGAACATAACAAGAAACCAGCTGTAAAATAAAAGTACAGAAACTACAAGCCGGCCGATACTGAGCCGGCGGCTACAGGGACATAGTTCTGACCTGGGTCGTAGACAGGCGGCCGGGAATCACGAGGGGCCACGCTGGGGGCGTTGCTATGGGCAGCATGGGCGTGGGCGTCGTGAGAGTCGTCGGGAGTAATACTATAGGCATGGGTGCCATGGCTAAGGCAATTTTTAAAATAAGACTGCATAACAGGGAAATTTCTGTAAGTAAAACACAAATGCGTCATTACAACAACTTGTAGGTAATGAAAATTGAAAATGGTACAGGTTCAATCTTAATACACAATAAATTCCAATCATAGTATGTGCATTAATTATTTTTACTGTGTATGATAAGTAATTACTTTAATCAGTCTGTGTAGTATCTTTCATGCCTACAAAAATAACATTTAGAATACAGCGACATGTTTTAACCAACCAGTGAGAGGTAGCTCCATGGTAATAGCTGAAGTGTTAGCCTCTCCTCGAGGCAGGTCAATACCTACAGCCTCCGAGGATCATGGTGCCTCTGTTTGATTAGATGTAAGATGCATTTTCAAATAAGTTAACATCGGGAAGACATGTGTATCATGTAATACAATATTTGTGTGATGACAGTATAACAGAAATGTGTGCCTGAAGAACCACAGGGATCGGAAAACGTCATTGCCGCCCCCGGTCCTCCTCTCCATGCCGCCGCTGCCTTCCTTCCTCTTCTTGCCACGCCTCTTTCTTCTGTTCCTATCCTCCCTTCCTCTCACATCAGGACGCCATGATGTTCATTACATCACTGACTCTCTATTTTGCTAAAATGTTCACTACATTAATTTTGTCGCTATTAAGAATACCCTCACGCAGCATGATGTTCACTACAACACTGAGTTTCGTTTTCGTCAGAACCGTCACTACATAAATTTTGTCAAGATTAAAAACACTCATATCACCAGCCCGTAAGTTGCGCCACCTCTAGATCACCTGAGAGAGAGAGAGAGAGAGAGAGAGAGAGAGAGAGAGAGAGAGAGAGAGAGAGAGAGAGAGAGAGAGAGAGAGATGAAAAAGAAGAAAAAAGACAAAGAATAAATATAAAGAAAACAGACATGAAAACAAACACAGAAAAGAAGAAAAATAGGAAAGACGATAAAGAAAAAGATGAAAGAAAAGATAGAGAAAAAAGATGGAAAAAAAGAGAGAAAACCTAAAGGAAAGATAAAAAGAAAAAGAGAAAAATATAAAGAAAATAGATACAAGCGAAAGATAACAGAAAAAAACACGATCAAGAAAATATAGAGAAAAAGAAAAAAGAAAAAAATTCATGATTACCAACAAACCACTACACCAACCGAGAGAGAGAGAGAGAGAGAGAGAGAGAGAGAGAGAGAGAGAGAGAGAGAGAGAGAGAGAGAGAGAGAGAGAGAGAGCTGTGTCTACAAACTGTATGTCAGGCCCTTCAGACTAACGCTTAGCCAATGAAAGGATGGTCTCAAACTCACTCGAGGAGGTCTCGTCTTTCGGAGGAGGAAGACGGAGGAGGAGGAGGAGGAGGAGGAGGAGGAGGAGGAGGAGGAGGAGGAGGAGGATTGGTTAAAGACAGAAGGAAGAGAGGTAAGGGGGGACAGGTACAGGGTAAGGTAAGGGTGTTTAAGATGGAGAAGGAGGGGGAGGAGAAAGAGGAGGAGGATTGGTTAAAGACAGGAGGAAGAGAGAGGGGAGATGATACAGGATAAGGTAAGGGTGTTTAAGATGGAGGAGGAGGAGGAGGTGACTGAAAGAGGTGCGGAAGAAGAGGAGGAGGAGGAGGAGGAGGAAAAGGTGGTGATGGTGGTGAGAAGAGGAAGGTAAGAAAAATGAAGAATAAGAAGAGGAACGAAGGAAACAAGAAAGGGGAGAAAGGAAGAATGAAGAAAGAACGAATCGAAAGCAAAAATAAAATCAAAAATATTTTGAACATTGGTAAAAAAAAGAATAAGAAGACGACGAGAAGATGAAGATGAAGGAGGAGGAGAAAGAAGACAAAAATAAAGACAATGAGCACTCTTTATCTCTGTAATTACTTCTTATTATCATTTGCTGAATGATTTTTACCCTGCACGTAAAATATTTCAGGAATTTCATTGACAGAGAGAGAGAGAGAGTAGTAGTAGTAGTAGTAGTAGTAGTAGTAGTAGTAGTAGTAACAGTAGTAGTAGTAGCTTCATTTTCTCTTACCCAACACTTCCTCCCCCTCCTCCTCCTCCTCCTCCTCCTTCTCCTCCTCCTCCACCTCCTCACCTGTGATTACCCGTGTCACTACAACAAAACCTGTAATTAACACAAGAACGACTTAATTTCACCGTGTGTGTGTGTGTGTGTGTGTGTGTGTATCTAAAATTTGCATATCCTTCCATCCCAATTTTGTTTCTAATGGGCACATTGGATGTACACACACACACACACACACACACACACACACACACCTTAAATCATTATAATCACCTTCAATTCTTCTTCCTCCTCCTCCTCCTCCTCCTCTTCCTCCTCCTCCTCCATTACAGGAAAGCGGAGAAAACCACGTAAGTCTCTCTCTCTCTCTCTCTCTCTCTCTCTCTCTCTCTCTCTCTCTCTCTCTCTCTCTCTCTCTCTCTCTCTCTCTCTCTCACACACACACACACACACACACACATCATCATCATCATCATCATCATCTAATTTTTTTTTCTTCTCGTATTTTCATGAAGTGTGCGAAAGCCACGAGAGAGAGAGAGAGAGAGAGAGAGAGAGAGAGAGAGAGAGAGAGAGAGAGAGAGAGAGAGAGAGAGAGAGAGAGAGAGAGACGCCGTCCTGTCTCAAAATTTACATAAAATGCCTTCACTTTTAATTTCAACCAAGATTCTCAAACACACACACACACACACACACACACACGGTAATAAAGTGTGTGTGTTTCCGTATTTCCTCCATGAATCTGTTATTGTTTCCCATTATACTTTTCGTTTTCTGTCAATAACTTGAGAAACTCTATATATCATGGTACACTAAACTATATATATATATATATATATATATATATATATATATATATATATATATATATATATATATATATATATATATATATATATATATATATATATATATGGACACTTATTTTTGACTACCGCCTTGGACCCTTTTATGGGACTCATTTCAGTTGGCATTTTTTTTTTTTTTCATTGGAATTTTGTTGCCCTTGGCCAGTGTCCCTCCTACATAATATATATATATATATATATATATATATATATATATATATATATATATATATATATATATATATATATATATATATATATATATATATATATATATATATATATATACGAGTATATATATATATATATAGTTTAGGGTTGAGTGCTGGGTGTGGGTGAGAGTACTTTGTCTTCATGTAGTTGTTTATAATTGCTTTGCTTTAGTCTGCGGTTCATTGACGTCCACATTTCGCTGGCCTCTGCTTCAGTTCATGTGCTCACTAGAGGTCTGAGGTGCCGTGTCGTGTAGTTTTTCGCAAATAAAATTTTAACAATGTCGGACAAGGTTGCTATTTTGGCAGTGGATGTTTGAGACCCAGACCTGATGGTGTGCTTTGGTGTCATATGTGGATAATGAGGGCAATTATGAGTAAATTTAGGATAAACTTAGCTAAATTTTATAGACACAGGTAGCGAGACTAAGGCCTATTTCACAGTCGCTTCCTGTTGTTGTGATCGTTACCAATGAGTGGTGATGTCCACCGACAACAAGTACGATTTCACAGACATTTTTCGTGGCATATCAGAAGTTCTTATCCTCTTGTACTTGCCATATTTCCTAAATTGTATATTAAAATTATTTAACAATACAACAACATTTTCTAGGCTATAATAGTAATTTACTATGATCAAATTTAAGAATTTGGAAGGCGTCGTGAACTCAATTCACCAGCTGATGAAAACGTCACTACCTGTCACCCTTATTTCATCTCATCTGCTACGCCTCCTTGGTTAAAAACTGTAATAATTCTCACATACGCTTAGGGTGTGTAGAATCTGTCACCTAAGAGAAATATTAGATAATATTAAAATAGCATTACCATTAGGCTAGGTCTAGATTAATTCAGTTCATTAATTTCATTGCTAATCATCTCAGTAGACAGATCATATTAAAAAATATATAAATAAAGACATATTTTTTTTGGAAAAAAGAAAAAATCTCTTTAAATCTCATCTAAGAGAAATATTAAATAATATTGAAAACATTACTATTTCCATCAGAGTGCTAAGCTTGCTTCAGTTAGGCTAGGTTTTGATTAAATCAGTTCATTAATTTCATTGTTAATTCTTTCAATACGTAGATCAAGATAAAAAAAATAGATAAATAAATAACCAGTCTCAAAATTAGTAGGCTGTAAATGTTATGTGACGTGTTTTGAATGATAACATTCATAAAAAAGACGCCATACTTGAGGATTTGAGCGTGCAGGAGTGGGAGGGAAGGGGGAAAAGTGACGCGTCTTGGAGTAGTGATACACACACACACACACACACACACACACACACACACACACACACAGATATATAGATAGATAATTTATTGATCACAGTTAGCAAGCAAGCAAGCAAGCACACACACACACACCACGATATTCTTGACGCCCCGTTATCGTGTGCAAGTGTCTGTGCGGGTGTAGCTTGTGCGCCACACCCTCCGTTATCTTTGCTCAAACTCGTGTGTGAAAGTCTATGGGGCTGATACCTCAACCAGAGCAAGCACGATCATTATTTGCCATTATGAATGTATATAACGCATCATCAGTAGTCTTATAATCTAGTTTTTGTCGAATATTTGAAGCCATACATTGTTAGATTGAAATGTTTCGAGTTTTATGGAAATAGCCCTAGCCTATTGATTTTGAGACTACTTATTTCTCAGTATTTTTTTTTTATTTATTTATTTTTTTAATCGTGATCTATTTATTAAAAGGAATAACAATAAAATTAATGAACTGATTTAATGACAACCTAGCCTAACTGAAGCAAGCCTAGTCCTCTGATGGAAACGCTAATGTTATTTCAATATTATCTAATATTTCTTATGGGTGAGATTTAAAGTGATTATTTATTTCTTACCAAACATGATTTTTTTATGTGTTTTTTTAGTCATGATCTGCCCATTGAAAGGATCAGCAATTAGATTAATTAATTTAATTAATCTAAACCTAGCCTATTAGAAGCAAGCCTAGCCCTCTGATGGAAATGGTAATGCTATTTTAATATTATCTTATATTTCTCTTAGGTGATGAACTCCACACACCCTATGCGTATGTGAGAATTATTAGTTTTTAACCAAGGAGGCGTAGCAGATGAGATGAAATAAGGGATGACAGGTAGTGACGTTTTCATCAGCCATCCAAATTCTTTAATATGATCATATTACTATTACGCCCTACTAAATGTTGTTGTATTGTTAAATAATTTTTAATATACGATTTAGGAAGTAATACTAGGAAAAGAGGATAAGAACTTGTGATATTTGCAAGAAATATATGCACTGGTAAGCTACATTGGGGAGGCCCAGCAGCTACTAAGCCAGCGTTACCAGAGGCTCCAACTTCTAGTAATGATCAAAACAAACATCGCCTCAAAAAACATCTGTTTACGTTACGTTTATGGGGAGAGAGATAGTAGAGGGGGGATATAAGAAGAAATAAGGGGAAGATAATAGGTTGGGTTAAGTGACGAAGGAAAGTAGAATGGTAAAAGATGACGGGCAGACCGTCATGCTCTGTTTTAATGTGATTATTTAATGTATCTATGATTTATTGTTTTTCTTCAGTACTGTGTCAGTAATACATTCTCCTCGCATCCCCTGTCTGTACCGCATGGTGCTGCCTTGCAAGGCTGACACCTGTCTAGTTCCCCTCGTGGGAGGGACCTGGATCCAGGCAACACCACGACTCGGGGCGCAGCAGTAAACGCTCTAATAACCCGTCTCACGCTGCCGGTAGTCCGCAGACGTCCTGGGATGACTGAGCCCCTCACCTGGGGAGCAGTGTTGCCACAAATATTAAGTCCCATATATTATTGATTTTTTTTTTTTTTTTTTTTTTCCACGGAATCCCACAAAGTATAAGGCCGGCCACACACGTGCAGTTAAAACTGTCAGTTTGGACTGTTCAGTTATAACTGACAGTTTTAACTGACGTGTGTGGGACCATCAGTCTCAGTTCAACGGAACTGCGCAGTTCGACTGAAGGAAATATAAAAGTTAAAAGTTTTAACTGTCAACTGTGGCTGTTTGACTGAGAACTGAGCGTGTGTGGGGCTTAACTGCGCAGTCCTCAGTTGACTTTCAGATTGGACGGAAACACCATGTGAGGGAAACACTACTTTTGGTAACGTTTCGTACAGAGTACTTCCTCAGAAGTACTCTGTACGAAACGTTACCAAAAGTAAAGTGTTTCCCTCACATGTTGCTTTCTGTCCATTCTGTCTTAACTTATTTGTTTGACTTTCAGATCTCATAGTGTTTCTTTTCTTTCAGTGATCCAAAACAGTAATTATGTCTAGAAAGGAGAATCAAACCATTGCAGACTTTGTAGAAATTTATAAAGATGAACCTTGTTTTTTTTCCTATTTTCTTGTGCCATTACTAGTAATACCCCGAGCGCTGCTAGATCGTCCTCCTCGGAATCCATGGTTAAACTGAACGATTCAACTGTACGTCTGTGGACTTGTCAGTTGACAGTTAAAACTGTCAGTTATAACTGAACAGTCCAAACTGACAGTTTTAACTGCACGTGTGTGGCCGGCCTAAGGGCCTATTTCACAGTCGCTTCCTGTTGTTGTGATCATTACCAATGAGTGGTGATGTCCACCGACAACAAGTACGATTTCAGACATTTTTCGTGGCATATCAAAAGTTCTTATCCTCTTGTACTTGCCATATTTCCTAAATTGTATATTAAAATTATTTAACAATACAACAACATTTTCTAGGCTATAATAGTAATTTACTATGATCAAATTTAAGAATTTGGAAGGCGTCGTGAACTCAATTCACCAGCTGATGAAAACGTCACTACCTGTCACCCTTATTTCATCTCATCTGCTACGCCTCCTTGGTTAAAAACTGTAATAATTCTCACATACGCTTAGGGTGTGTAGAATCTGTCACCTAAGAGAAATATTAGATAATATTAAAATAGCATTACCATTAGGCTAGGTCTAGATTAATTCAGTTCATTAATTTAATTGCTAATCATCTCAGTAGACAGATCATATTAAAAAATATATATATAAATAAAGACATTTTTTTTTTTTTTTTTTTTTGGAAAAAAGAAAAAATCTCTTTAAATCTCATCTAAGAGAAATATTAAATAATATTGAAAACATTACTATTTCCATCAGAGTGCTAAGCTTGCTTCAGTTAGGCTAGGTTTTGATTAAATCAGTTCATTAATTTCATTGTTAATTCTTTCAATACGTAGATCAAGATAAAAAAAAAATAGATAAATAAATAACCAGTCTCAAAATTAGTAGGCTGTAAATGTTATGTGACGTGTTTTGAATGATAACATTCATAAAAAAGACGCCATACTTGAGGATTTGAGCGTGCGGGAGTGGGAGGGAAGGGGGAAAAGTGACGCGTCTTGGAGTAGTGACACACACACACACACACACACACACACACACACACACACAGATATATATAGATAGATAGTTTATTGATCACAGTTAGCAAGCAAGCAAGCAAGCACACACACACACCACGATATTCTTGACGCCCCGTTATCGTGTGCAAGTGTCTGTGCGGGTGTAGCTTGTGCGCCACACCCTCTGTTATTTTTGCTCAAACTCGTGTGTGAAAGTCAATGGGGCTAATACCTCAACCAGAGCAAGCACGATCATTATTTGCCATTATGAATGTATATAACGCATCATCAGTAGTCTTATAATCTAGTTTTTGTCGAATATTTGAAGCCATACATTGTTAGATTGAAATGTTTCGGGTTTTATGGAAATAGCCCTAGCCTATTGATTTTGAGACTACTTATTTCTCAGTAGTTTTTTTTTTTTTTATCGTGATCTATTTATTAAAAGGAATAACAATAAAATTAGTGAACTGATTTAATGACAACCTAGCCTAACTGAAGCAAGCCTAGTCCTCTGATGGAAACGCTAATGTTATTTCAATATTATCTAATATTTCTTATGGGTGAGATTTAAAGTGATTATTTATTTCTTACCAAACATATGATTTTTTTTTTTTTATGTGTTTTTTTAGTCATGATCTGCCCATTGAAAGGATCAGCAATTAGATTAATTAATTTAATTAATCTAAACCTAGCCTATTAGAAGCAGGCCTAGCCCTCTGATGGAAATGGTAATGCTATTTTAATATTATCTTATATTTCTCTTAGGTGATGAACTCCACACACCCTATGCGTATGTGAGAATTATTAGTTTTTAACCAAGGAGGCGTAGCAGATGAGATGAAATAAGGGATGACAGGTAGTGACGTTTTCATCAGCTGGTGAAATGTGTTCACGACGCCATCCAAATTCTTTAATATGATCATATTACTATTACGCCCTACTAAATGTTGTTGTATTGTTAAATAATTTTTAATATACGATTTAGGAAGTAATACTAGGAAAAGAGGATAAGAACTTGTGATATTTGCAAGAAATATATGCACTGGTAAGCTACACTGGGGAGGCCCAGCAGCTACTAAGCCAGCGTTACCAGAGGCTCCAACTTCTAGTAATGATCAAAACAAACATCGCCTCGAAAAACATCTGTTTACGTTACGTTTATGGGGAGAGAGATAGGAGGGGGGGAAATAAGAAGAAATAAGGGGAAGATAATAGGTTGGGTTAAGTGACGAAGGAAAGTAGAATGGTAAAAGATGACGGGCAGACCGTCATGCTGTTTTAATGTGATTATTTAATGTATCTATGATTTATTGTTTTTCTTCAATACTGTGTCAGTAATACATTCTCCTCGCATCCCCTGTCTGTACCGCATGGTGCTGCCTTGCAAGGCTGACACCTGTCTAGTTCCCCTCGTGGGAGGGACCTGGATCCAGGCAACACCACGACTCGGGGCGCAGCAGTAAACGCTCTAATAACCCGTCTCACGCTGCCGGTAGTCCGCAGACGTCCTGGGATGACTGAGCCCCTCACCTGGGGAGCAGTCACAAATGCCACAAATATTAAGTCCCATATATTATTGATTTTTTTTTTTTTTTTTTTTCCCCACAGAATCCCACAAAGTATAAGGAAAATCCCATTAAAATTCAAATTGATTTTGAACAGCAAACGTGTGTGTGTGTGTGTGTGTGTGTGTGTGTGTATATATATATATATATATATATATATATATATATATATATATATATATATATATATATATATATATATATATATATATATATATATATATATATATATATATATATATATATATATATTTTTTTTTTTTTTTTTTTTTTTTTTTTTTTTTTTTTTTTTTTTGAAAGGAAAAAAAATACTCAGAAGTGGGAAAATACAGAGTTTGCACTTTATATTTAATAGCATAAGAAAACAAAGAATATTCCGTGCTCCATATTTTTTTTTCCTGCACAATGACTATAAATAAAAAAAAAAAAAAAGCTCCTTGCTTTAGGACAGTGCATCAACTACAAATACCTTCTGTCCCTTTCATTTAAAACAACTAAAGAGCAATTATTTGATCTTTCTCTTCCTCTTCCCCTGAACTCTTGGCATTGAATTTTTTAAGCATGTCATCAGTATGTTCAAAACTGACATGATTCAAAGTAACGAGACAGTCCCCATCTAATTTGCAGTAATGCCTCAACTGATCTCACAGAAAGGCGGTTTCTCAGTTTTGAGTGGACAGCATTGATCTGTGAAAAGATTCTTTCCACTGAGGCATTTAAAAAAGGGGGAGATGATAATGTCACTGCAAGGCCTGAAACACTTGGGAAACTTTTTTCTCCTGCAGTTTTTCCTTTCAGTCACTTCGCCCCAAAACTCTATTACATTATCCAGGCAGCTTTTGGGCCATTGGTGAAGTCTAAGGTTAATCCATTCATTTTCAAGATCACCCACATCCTCAAATGCAGACCTAAACCTTGCACCAATAGGGGCAAGAGACTCCTTTGTCAGAGATGTGGCAATAGATGGATGAAAACATTTCAGCAAGAGAAGAATGTCTACATTTTCTCGTAACCTCATTGGAACTTGGTTTATGATTTCAATTATAAAAGTTTTGGACCTCTTTCATATACTTGATTTGATCTTCATCCACAAAACAAGCAGCTGTAAAGTTTGGGAACTCATAACAAAAGTTCATTGCATCACATGGTCAAAAATTTTAGATTAATCAGATTGGTGGGGCGGTATCCGTAGAGCGATGTTGGCGAAATCCGTGTTGCCCCTGTGGTGGTTTGTTATTTGATACTAGGTAGGTTCTGGTTCTAATGTTGATTATTTTTTTTTCGAATATTTTACCCGGTACTTCTAGTGATGATACAGGTCTAAAGTTTAATGGGTCTGTAGTTATTTTGTTGGGTTTAGATATTAGTTTGATTTTTGTATGCACTGTCTTCCTCCACCACTGGTCCTCCTCTCTGTGCCGCCGCTGCCTTCCTTCCTCTTCTTGCCATGCCTCTTTCTTCTTCAGTTGTTCTCTTCGCTTTCTCTCACATCAGCACGTCATGATGTTCACTACACCACCGACGCTCAATTTCGCTAAAATGATCACTACATTAATTTTGTCACTGTCAAGAATACCCTCACGCAGCATGATGTTCACTAGAACACTTGAGTTTCGCTTTCGTCAGAATCCTCACTGCATCAATTTTGTCAAGATTAAAAAAAGATAATCTTTCATATCAGCAGCCCTTACGTTGCGCCGCCTCTACATTAATGGTGTACGAGTATGTTTCACTGTTCATTGTGTTCCTCGTGTCTGATGTCTCCACGTGGTGAGTCTGCCCTGTTTTGATCTTCTTCACTTTTAACTCCACTCTCAAGGGAGTTTCCGCACTTCCTCACATTCCTCCTGTCTTGCCTTTCCTCGCAGGTGATTGGCCAGAATAACGGTCACTGTGGTTCATGTACCTCAAATTGTAGCATCTGATTGGCTGTCTTCCGACAATCTGATTGGTCAGTTCCTGATCGTGATCCACTGCCTCCGTATAAAAAGGCCAGTATGAGTACCTAGAAATCAACAGACACAGCAGAGGAGACACACAGCAGAGGAGACACACAGAGAGACAGAACAGAACAGTCAGTCTTTGAGCGTAGGCTTGATCCTGTCACTCCTTGCGCTGCTGCACTCTGCCCAACCGCTGGACTTAGTCTCTGAGCTCATACAGACTTTGCTAGCACTTGCCTTTGGCTAAAACCTGGGGTTATTACCCCTTATAGACATATCCTGTTACTCAGGGTTTGGTAACACTACCAGGGGGCCCCACGGCGTTCGAGGGAGCCGCCCAACGAGCTGCGGCCCTTAGGTAGTGCTTACCATTCACTTAGTATTCGCAGGGCTTTCTTGCACTTTCCCTTTCCTTTCTTCTGCGGTTTCTTTGTCCACTAGGTGGATTGCACTGTGGTACGAAGGTGAACCCCCTGGGCTTGCCTCAGGGGGGCCCCTCTAGAGGGGTGCTTATAGGAAGCAGGCAATCTCGGGCTGTAGGGTGTTAGGAAAGTCTCTCTTGAGGCAATTCCTTCCTTCCCTTCGACGCCTCTTAGAAGGTGGGGGACGTTGGAGGAGGAATTGTAGGCAGTTTTCTTCCCTAGGTAGTTGTGGTTCTGCTCCTCGGAGCAGTCTTGTTGCTAGGTCACTATAGGGAGCCAGGTCGTTCACTTGGCGGGTTTTTTCCCGGGCATAGGAGGTCGAATAGCGACCGACCTGTGCTCGGGCCGGCCTTACGTCCGTGAACGACTTGGACCCAACACAGAAACTGACACTATACACATTTACACACTTATGTCATGAAAAATGCCACGAATAAAGATAAAATCCAGTGACTCTAAAGACCCTAGGAAGAAATCTGGTTTGCTTGCCATCCTGTCAAATAATGATATATATGTCACCAAACTGATCCCTGTCTCTGACGGATACGTAATCATCACCTCAAATGATGAAGACCTTGACAAAGTATTCCAACAAAAAACAACAAGTGAACTTAATGAAAATGATTTCTACCCTCTAATTCCACCAGAACTGAGAGCAAAAAGGTCTGTAATAGTTTTCAATGTTGACCCCCACATATTCAACAACGAGGAACAAGAAATACAAGATGAGCTCCAAGAACACAACGAATGGGTTAAGAATAATCTTAGCAGCATTTACAAATTCCCCAACTCCAAAACTTTAAAAATAACTTTTAGTCAAGCTGCAACAGCACTAAAAGCTCTAGACACCGGCCTGAAAATGTTTCAGATGAGCATCCCTAAACACAGAATACAGCAAGAAAAATTCTACCAACTCCAAACTTGCTTTAGATGCTACGCCATCGAGGATCACCATACCAACGCGTGTCCTCTAGATAAAGATTATAAAGTATGCTCTGAATGTGCAGATCAAGACCATTCATGGAAAGACTGCAAGAACACTAAAAAGAAATGCATAAACTGCAAGGGTGACCACAGAACACTATCCATGACATGCCCTATGAGAAAAACAGCAATAAAAGAAAAAAGGGAAATGAATAAGAACACCAACACCTACGCAGGGGCCGCTAAGAACACAGCATCAACACAAAGTTTCTCTGCTCATACTAACATAGACAAGGACCTTCACCTCAAAATATACTCTTGTATGCTTCATGCCCACATTATGAACATCTCTGAGCCTGGATGCTTTGAAGCTGAGCTCAACGCAACCTTCACAGCCAACAACTTGCCAACTATCAAGATCCCAAGAACCCCTAAGTCAGATCTCCTCATCAAAAAGCTCACAGAGGAAGAAGAAAAAACGGTAACAGACACAGAGATCACAATCAAACGCACACAAGACGGAAATAATAAGAAGCAAGATACCTACCAAGAGACAGGAACCATAGAGAAACCAAAAAGCAAGAACAGACTCCACAGCGGTGACATAAAATTACATATTTACACCTCAGAAAGCACAAGATGGCCACCACACCTGTCACCCACAGACCTGGTTAAGAACATCAGAGAAAATAAATTCAAGTTTACATACTCTGACCAATCCTTTGAAGATTCAGAAATTCTCCATCTTATTGAATTTAATGAAATAAAGATGGAAGAATCTTGCTGGTGCATTGTAGAAGATAGTGTTTTCCGCAAAATAAGATCAGGCCAGATTAATGATAAATCACCTCTACCCAAAGATCTAAGAAGACATAGAAAATTCTCTAAGTAAAACCAATATATAAATATAAATTTCATACAAAGAAGCAATAAATTTAACCAAACAATAAACTATACACAATAATGGCTCTTAATACACTTAAAGTAATACAACATAATGTCCAACACTGGAAAACCAGGAAAACCACACTATCAAATATTTACAGACACTTCGACCCTGACGTAATTCTAATTAACAGTCATTGTATACCAGACACCTATATTATGAGAATTCCTTCCTACAACATAATAAAGAAAAACACACTAAATAATCCTGCAGATGGTACTGCAATTGCAGTGAAACGAAATATAAAACACAAAATACTAGATGACTTTATTTCTGACTTAATTGCAATAGAAATTGAAACAACAACGGGTAAAATAATTCTGGCAACACTATATCAACCTCCAGCACGAAACTTCATACCGATCCCTGACATAATTAGACTATTTCGTAGACAAACTCCAGTATATATGATAGCAGACTTAAACGCCAATCACCCTTGTCTAGGTTACAATTATACAAACACGAAAGGCCGCCAGATACACACACTGATACACAATAGAACATTACAACACAGGGGACCTTACTTTCCAACATTTTATACACAAGGAAGGGGCACAACACCAGACATAATACTCACCAACTACAGGACACATCACAACATACATATTACACCTGGCCCTCTCACTTCCAGTGATCATATTCCTATTTTACTCACCATTTCATCATCACCCATTTTAATACCAGCTCCAAAAAAAACGAATCTAAAACAGGCGGATTGGGAAAACTTTAAAAAACATATTAATGATAATATAGCAGATGCTAATCTGAATCTTACTGAAATAGAAAGCATAGACAATGCAATAGAAAACTGGCATAACACAATTGATAATGCCATTAAAAATCATATCCCATTCACTAATCACCGACAATTACCTGCCCCTAAATTAACCGAAGAAACTAAACTCACAATAATTAGGTTCAATGCACTCAGACAACACTCACAACAATACGGCTGGGACATAAATCATTACAGACTGTACAGAACATTGCAAAATACCCTAGAAGCGAGGATGATAGAAGAAAGTAACAAAAATTGGCATAATTTATTAGAAGAAGTATCCGCCACATACAAAAACCCAGGTATCTTCTGGAAGAAAATAAAAGTGATCACTGGAAATAACATTCCCGAACCTGAATATCTCCTGAACTATAACAACACTAAAATATACAAAACAGAAGAAAAGGAAGAGTTACACAGACAACACTGGTCGCAAATATTTGAAGAGGAGGCAGAGGATGAAGAAGAAGAAAGTGAAGAAATATACCAATTTTTACAAAACAACCTAGACAGAATATCCCCCTACGATAACACTGACACATCACGTCTAGGAACCTGCGCTCTTGACACACAAATAACACCTGAGGAAGTAGGAAATGTGATTAAAAATATTAAGAAATCCAGTCCAGGACAAAGTGGGATAAACAAAACGATCCTCCAAGCACTTCCTGATAAAGCCATCACAAGACTTACACACATTTATAATAACACCATCTCTGCAGGCTATTTTCCTGACACATGGAAAAAGGCCATAGTCCGGTTAATACCTAAACAAGGAAAAACTCCACACAAAACTGAAAACTACAGACCTATATCGCTGCTGGAGGTACCTGGAAAAATTTTAGAACGTATCATCAATAGCAGACTGAGGAGACACCTAGAATTAAACAATAAATATAACAATAACCAGTTTGGATTTAGAGAGGGCATAGGCACAACACATGCACTTGCAATCATAACTGAACAAATAGCACAGAACAAAGGAGACCGAGGACAATGTCAAATTATATTCAGAGACGTAACCAAAGCATTCGACAAAGTTTGGCACATAGGATTAAAGTTTAAGATTTTACATCAGCAACTTCCTACCACTATTGAAAAATTACTTTGTGACTTCCTTGATGATAGAACAGCAGCATTAAAAATAGACAACTACATTGGACCTTCCTTCGAGCTGGCTTCAGGAGTTCCACAAGGGAGTGTACTGTCGCCAACACTCTATACCATCTTCACAAACGATCTGGAAGCATCAGATAGAAATCTAAATATATGCTACGCTGATGACATAACCCAAATCACTGTATATAAAGGCAAATCTAAAAACATATTAAACAGGCAAACAGAAAGAGAAATACTGAAAGTAAATGATTTCGAGAAAAAATGGAGAATTAAAACCAACTTAACAAAATTCACTCCTCTACTGTAACGGTGTCACATAATTAATAATAATGTGTATTGTATTTATAATGCCTTGCTTGATTAGCAATATAAGTGTATGTATACATATATGCATAAGTGCAAATAGTGGGTGTTGGCGCATAAGGGTGGGGCGGATATGATCACGCCACCCTACGTCACACACACACCATGGAACTTTCCATACTCCTTTTATTGCCATCGATAAGTAATCGGTAGCACTTACATTACAGTATCTAAGTATTCTCCATAGTTAATCTCTCCCTAATGTATTTTGGCATGTATTACTCTTAGCTATAAGTAGCTTTTCCTTTGCCTTATTTATGTAATTAGAGAGTAATAATTATGAATATATTCATGTACTGTGAGTGCGGTCAACCCGCCCCTATTTCTAATGTCAGCACTTTTTGAAGGCGCTAAGCGTCCCTTGTGCCGGCTTCGGCAGTCTCTTGCCAGGGTGTAACGCTGTACCACGCAGAGGACATCCGTTGTCCCGTACGCGCCACACCGTTCTCCAGAACTCTGTACATATATCTAAATATACCTATTTTTATACATTCACCTTTGACATTCACCTGAAAACCACAGAAACTCACCAAGAGTGACTTTACCTATTATATAAAGGTAAGATACTAATGAACAGTGTCCAGTGGTAATTGATAATTCAAAACCACACCGGAACATTTGGTGGCAGCTTAATGAGATACGAATAACTAACTCCAGTGCCAAGAGCAATAACAATAAACAGTGGTTGAAAGTGAAGTGGTGAACGGACACAGTGAACGGAGAAAACGGCAACCAGTGGCAGGGTAGTGAGGAGAGCAGAGGAGCGAGCCGGCGTTGTTTACAGAACTTACGCTGATACACCAAAACACTCGCACCAAGCCAAGAGCGACGCACCTAACGGTCTCGCCTTACTCACCCAGCCTGCCACTCCCAAGACTCACTTCTCCTTGTTATTAAAGGAGGAGACTTAAAAGACTCGAGGAGAAACCTAACAATTCTTTGGTTTCCCCTCGGTCTAATTATTCGTCGTAGATTCTCGGCGAAGACATCATCGGCGCAGACATTCTCGGCGCAGACCAACACATCTTCCACCTGCAGGAATCCTGCAGGATTCTACAAGAACACTACTATCCTAAGAGGAGCTTCCCAAGACGGAAGGAGTCTTCCTAAGAAGATATATATATATATATATATATATATATATATATATATATATATATATATATATATATATATATATATATATATATATATATATATATATATATATATATATTTTTTAAGTGTGAATTTCTCCGGCTACAGTCGTGAGTACAGACACTTAGTGGTACACCACACCAATATTAAATAAAACACTTGTGGTAACGCAAACACTGTTAGGGTTCATGTATAACTCACCTATTTCAGTGATGTTATTTATGTGGAAATTAAAATAATTTAGTTTGCCTCTTAAACACCGTTTTCTTTTTCTGCTGGACGGAGCGCTCGCTCTCGTTTTCTTTTAAGTGTTCAGGGATAACTAGGATAATTCCATTTCTGTCCCTAACCCTTCAATTCTGTTAAAATTTTCACACTTCTCAAAATACTAACCATTCATCCTTTAAGAGTGGAAACGCCTTTGGACGATGGAAACGTAATTTAAGTGTGTAATTAATACCTAATTAAGATAGTAATAATACTACATTTATGGCTAAAGCTGAGAAGTTAGCTGAAATCTATGAACTGGAGTGTCATTTCCAAGCGGATAATAGTGACACTAGATCATCAGAAGCACTATCAACGGAACCAAAAGCCACTACAGTGGAAAATACCGTGCCTCATGAGGACGGAAACGTGTTGATTACAAGATCAGGGAATAAATACCCATCATTATCAGCAGCAACCATGGCTAATCCTAATGCTTCTGCTTCAGCCTCTACTGGCTCTCCTTATGCCTTGCATGCATCTACTACACTTAAGGTACTTCCTATTCCTGAAACAATATCAGCATTTCGCGGAGAAAACCCGCAAGAAAGGGCTCATGATTTCATCCGTTTGTGTGAGGATGTTATGACAAGAGCAAATACTATCACCGATGAAGACAAGATCTCTTTCGTCAGATCTAAATTGGCTGGAGAAGCAGCACACATGATGAATACCAGCGCTTTTAGTCCGCTTGAAATAGGGACTAGTTATGCAAATTTCAAGAAAAATTTCTTGAACATTTTTGGGGGTAAGAGTCAAACTGACCTAATGGTACTAGCCTCCAAGGTGGGTCTTAGATTTGCAGCTGAAATTAACTCTCTTCACGAAATGAAAGCCTTAATCCCTACACACCAGTTCGTAACGGACTTCATGGATGTCTTACGACTTAACAACTGGTTCCAAGGAAACAGTATGACAGAAACAGATTTCAGAAGACTTCTGGAATTCATCTTTTACATATCATTGGTGAATGGGGAAGTGAAGAAAACCGCAAGTCATTTTCGCTTTAAACCGGGAGACACAGTAGCTGACCTTGCAGTCCTGATTCGGGAGAAAAGAGGGCTATCTGGTGCCTCTCCGGAAACTCAAACCTCATTGGTTGCTCCACTCATGGATGATGACCAATCTCAACCTTGTGCGGCAGCCATGGCGAGGCCTGGAAATGTCTGTTCGTACTGCCATAAAATAGGTCATGTTGAAAAAAGATGTTATAAGAAACAAAAGGACCAGAAATTGGCAGCAAATAAATCCGACTTGGAGAACAAAACAAAAGGGGGTAATCTCTCTGTTAGACCAAAACCAGGTGCATCGCCCCAAGTGAAAACTGGTAGGACAAGATCCTACAGGGACGTCGCTACCCAATACTGCCTCATACATGGCCAGTGTAAACACTCATCAGAGCAATGTAAAGATATAATCAATATGAGAATTGAAAAACAGGCCAGAGCTAACCTGAACAGTACAAGGCAGTCGGGGGAAGACCAGCGCACAGTAGTAAACAAACCCGACTAAAACATCTAAATGCGCAAGACGCTGAGGCAGCAGATTCTTCTGACATGTCAGTGCATTCAACCATAAATGCTGCCAACAACCAAACAGACATAATGGCATTACCAACTAGGGTAGGTAAGCATCGCTTATCTTTGGCTGTAGACACTGGAGCCACAGTAAACGTGATCTCTGAAGAATCTTACAAGATTCTGAAACGGAATTCACGCGGTGGTAAATGGATACTCCGTCCAAGTGACTTGAATCTTTCTGGTGTCACAGGGTCAACCCTGAAAATCTTAGGAAAAATTTCCTTACCAATAAGTCTATCTAAGCATACTCAGCTTATTCAAACTGATTTCTATGTAGTCAGTAACTTTAAACTTCCTTCTGACGGCTTATTAGGGCTAAGAGCCATGAAGTCTCACCAGATAGTAATCTATCCAAAGCAAAATACAGTCATGTACTGCGGACGACATCTGGAAGGGATGAAACATCCTGCACCTTTGGTTTCCAGGCAACCCAGAAACGGTTCTTTATCACGGAAGGGACAAAGATCCAATGGGGAGCCTCAAACGATTCCATCTGTCCGGTCTCCTACGAGAGATAAGGATATAACAGAAGCATGGAGGGAAGCAAAAGCAATTGTCAATGCCAGTTATGACATTCCTGCTCGTGTGGCAAAACAGATTACAATTCGTGTTCCAGAAGCTCCTGTAGGCAGTGACATCTGTCTTGAAGGTATAGGTAATGTTAGGCGATTGGCTGTTGAATCGACTCTTTCCACAATTAGAAAGGGTCATGTCACTGATGCTTTGGTGGTGAACACTACTAGAAGTTCTGTAAGGATCAAACAAGGTCTTTTCCTTGGAAAGTGCCTGGTTTATGACAAGAAAGTGGTACCAGAACCCAGTATTCTGCCTGGAGCCTGCGTCTCTTCGGTGAGTCAGTCTGCTGTTGACACCGAGCTGGGGCAGGCGCCAACCCTATGTTCGTTTGTCAATGTTGTGGACTACCCCGAAATGAGGCCCGCGCTCTTGGACTTATTGGGGAAGTATCGCAATGTCCTGGCACTACCTGGAGAATCCTTAGGTGTGACCGATCGAGCGGAACACCACATTAGGTTAAAACCAAACACTAAGCCAGTATATATACCAGCTTATCGTCTTCCTCATAGTCAGAGGACGACTGTAGATGACATGATTCATGACATGATTGACAAGGGAGTGATTCAAGAATCGTGCTCTCCTTGGAATTCACCAATCTTTTTGGTTCCCAAGAAAGATAAATCTTTCAGCCCGGTAATCGACTTCCGGCGGGTTAATGATGTCACAGTG
Source organism: Scylla paramamosain (assembly GCF_035594125.1). Lineage (NCBI taxonomy): Eukaryota > Metazoa > Arthropoda > Malacostraca > Decapoda > Portunidae > Scylla > Scylla paramamosain. Next base: position 9,972,610 of record NC_087190.1, read on the forward strand.
GATGATCATTATCCTTTACCTGTCCTGAGCGACCTTCTAATGTCCTTAGGTCGTGGAAATAAAATTTTCTCTAGTTTAGACCTGTTGTCAGGATACTGGCAGGTTCCCTTAGCCCCCACTTCACGGGAAATAACGGCGTTCAGTACGCCTAGTGGCCATTACGAATGGTTACGCATGCCTTTTGGATTAAAATCCGCTCCTTTAACATTCCAGAGAATGATTAACAGTATTTTCACGGGTTTACTTGGCAAAACCGTGTTTGCATACCTGGATGATATAATCATCGCTAGTAAGGATCAAGAATCCCATCTGGAGAGTTTAAAATTAGTCCTCCAGAAGCTTGAAGAAGCTGGACTTAAAGCAAAGCTTTCTAAATGTGAATTTCTAAAAGCCAAAATAAAATTCCTTGGCCATGTAGTCGATGGTGAAGGAATCCACACGGTGGATGAAAAGGTCATAGCTGTACAGAAGTTTTCTCAACCTAAATCGGTGGAGAATGTCAGATCTTTCCTAGGTCTTGCGGGATATTACCGTCCTTTCATCAAGAATTTTGCGGCAATTGCATCCCCACTTAATAAACTCCTTAAAAAGGATGTTGCTTTCCATTGGGAGGCTGCTCATGAACAAAGTTTCAATGAATTAAAATCACTATTAACAAATGCACCTGTACTTGCTTTCCCAGAGCATTCAGAGCCGTTCATTATTTGCACGGATGCTTCTTCTCTAGGACTGGGAGCAGTACTGATGCAGACAGATGCCAGAGGCAAAAACTATGTAATAGCATATGCAAGTCGTGTGCTTAATCCAGCAGAGTCTAATTACTCTGTCACTCATCAAGAAACACTTGCTGTAGTTTGGGCTTTAAAACATTTTAAGGACATTATCCTTGGATATCCAATTACAGTCTACACGGATCATGCACCCGTAATTGAACTTTTCAAAGGGAAAAATTTAACTGGACGAGTGGCAAGATGGTACTGTACCATGCAGGAATTTGCTCCAGTAGTCAAGTACTTGCCAGGTCGTGCTAATGTAGTAGCCGACGCACTTTCACGAAATGTGCCTGTGGGAGCTGTCAGTGACTCGATCCCTGTAAATATGCGAGAGCATGAAATATTTTTTTTTTTTTTTTTTTTTTTTTTATGTAGGAAGGATACTGGCCAAGGGCAACAAAAATCTAATAAAAAAAATGCCCACTGAAATGCCAGTCCCTAAAAGGGTCAAAGCAGTGGTCAAAAATTGGTGGATAAGTGTCTTGAAACCTCCCTCTTGAAGGAATTCAAGTCATAGGAAGGTGGAAATACAGAAGCAGGCAAGGAGTTCCAGAGTTTACCAGAGAAAGGGATGAATGATTGAGAATACTGGTTAACTCTTGCGTTAGAGAGGTGGACAGAATAGGAGTGAGAGAAAGAAGAAAGTCTTGTGCAGCGAGGCCGCGGAAGGAGGGGAGGCATGCAGTTAGCAAGATCAGAAGAGCAGTTAGCATGAAAATAGCGGTAGAAGACAGCAAGAGATGCAACATTGCGGCGGTGAGAGAGAGGCTGAAGACAGTCAGTTAGAGGAGAGGAGTTGATGAGACGAAAAGCTTTTGATTCCACCCTGTCTAGAACAGCAGTATGAGTGGAACCCCCCCAGACATGTGAAGCATACTCCATACATGGACGGATAAGGCCCTTGTACAGAGTTAGCAGCTGGGGGGGTGAGAAAAACTGGCGGAGACGTCTCAGAACACCTAACTTCATAGAAGCTGTTTTAGCTAGAGATGAGATGTGAAGTTTCCAGTTCAGATTATAAGTAAAGGACAGACCGAGGATGTTCAGTGTAGAAGAGGGGGACAGTTGAGTGTCATTGAAGAAGAGGGGATAGTTGTCTGGAAGATTGTGTCGAGTTGATAGATGGAGGAATTGAGTTTTTGAGGCATTGAACAATACCAAGTTTGCTCTGCCCCAATCAGAAATTTTAGAAAGATCAGAAGTCAGGCGTTCTGTGGCTTCCCTGCGTGATATGTTTACCTCCTGAAGGGTTGGACGTCTATGAAAAGACGTGGAAAAGTGCAGGGTGGTATCATCAGCATAGGAGTGGATAGGACAAGAAGTTTGGTTTAGAAGATCATTAATGAATAATAAGAAGAGAGTGGGTGACAGGACAGAACCCTGAGGAACACCACTGTTAATAGATTTAGGAGAAGAACAGTGACCGTCTACCACAGCAGCAATAGAACGGTCAGAAAGGAAACTTGAGATGAAGTTACAGAGAGAAGGATAGAAACCGTAGGAGGGTAGTTTGGAAATCAAAGCTTTGTGCCAGACTCTATCAAAGGCTTTTGATATGTCCAAGGCAACAGCAAAAGTTTCACCAAAGTCTCTAAAAGAGGATGACCAAGACTCAGTAAGGAAAGCCAGAAGATCACCAGTAGAGCGGCCTTGACGGAACCCATACTGGCGATCAGATAGAAGGTTGTGAAGTGATAGATGTTTAAGAATCTTCCTGTTGAGGATAGATTCAAAAACTTTAGATAAGCAGGAAATTAAAGCAATAGGACGGTAGTTTGAGGGATTAGAGCGGTCACCCTTTTTAGGAACAGGTTGAATGTAGGCAAACTTCCAGCAAGAAGGAAAGGTAGATGTTGACAGACAGAGCTGAAAGAGTTTGACTAGGCAAGGTGCAAGCACGGAGGCACAGTTTCGGAGAACAATAGGAGGGACCCCATCAGGTCCATAAGCCTTCTGAGGGTTTAGGCCAGCGAGGGCATGGAAAACATCATTAAGAAGAATTTTAATACGAGGCATGAAGTAGTCAGAGGGTGGAGGAGAGGGAGGAACAAGCCCAGAATCGTCCAAGGTAGAGTTTTTAGCAAAGGTTTGAGCAAAGAGTTCAGCTTTAGAAATAGATGTGATAGCAGTGGTGCCATCTGGTTGAAGTAGAGGAGGGAAAGAAGAAGAAGCAAAGTTATTGGAGATATTTTTGGCTAGATGCCAGAAATCACGAGGGGAGTTAGATCTTGAAAGGTTTTGACATTTTCTGTTAATGAAGGAGTTTTTGGCTAGTTGGAGAACAGACTTGGCATGGTTCCGGGCAGAAATATAAAGTGCATGAGATTCTGGTGATGGAAGGCTTAAGTACCTTTTGTGGGCCACCTCTCTATCATGTATAGCACGAGAACAAGCTGTGTTAAACCAAGGTTTAGAAGGTTTAGGACGACAAAAAGAGTGAGGAATGTACGCCTCCATGCCAGACACTATCACCTCTGTTATGCGCTCAGCACACAAAGACGGGTCTCTGACACGGAAGCAGTAGTCATTCCAAGGAAAATCAGCAAAATACCGCCTCAGGTCCCCCCAACTAGCAGAGGCAAAACGCCAGAGGCACCTTCGCTTAGGGGGATCCTGAGGAGGGATTGGAGTGATAGGACAAGATAAAGATATGAGATTGTGATCGGAGGAGCCCAACGGAGAAGAAAGGGTGACAGCATAAGCAGAAGGATTAGAGGTCAGGAAAAGGTCAAGAATGTTGGCCGTATCTCCAAGACGGTCAGGAATACGAGTAGGGTGTTGCACCAATTGCTCTAGGTCATGGAGGATAGCAAAGTTGTAGGCTAGTTCACCAGGATGGTCAGTGAAGGGAGAGGAAAGCCAAAGCTGGTGGTGAACATTGAAGTCTCCAAGAATGGAGATCTCTGCAAAAGGGAAGAGGGTCAGAATGTGCTCCACTTTGGAAGTTAAGTAGTCAAAGAATTTCTTATAGTCAGAGGAGTTAGGAGAGAGGTATACAGCACAGATAAATTTAGTATGAGAATGACTCTGTAGTCGTAGCCAGATGGTGGAAAACTCGGAAGATTCAAGAGCGTGGGCACGAGAGCAGGTTAAGTCATTGCGCACATAAACGCAGCATCCAGCTTTGGATCGAAAATGAGGATAGAGAAAGTAGGAGGGAACAGAAAAGGGGCTACTGTCAGTTGCCTCAGACACCTGAGTTTCAGTGAGGAAAAGAAGATGAGGTTTAGAAGAGGAGAGGTGGTGTTCTACAGATTGAAAATTAGATCTTAGACCGCGAATGTTGCAGAAGTTAATGAAGAAAAAGTTGAGGGGGGTGTCAAGACGCTTAGGGTCGTCGACGGAAAGGCAGTCCGACCTGGGGACATTTATGGTCTAAGGTCATACATGCTCTGGAGTCAGGCGAAGAAGATAATCTTCCACGTCTACATATACCATTCTCTCAATTTTTCATGTCACCAGACAATGTTCTGTGTCGACATAATCCCCAAATGGGAGAGTCTAGTAAACAACACATCATTCCTGAGAGTTTAGTCCATGTCATACTTATCTTAGTGCACGACATGCCAAGTGCAGGACATCCAGGAAGAGAGCGAACTCTACAAGCAGCGCGTAAAAGCTATTATTGGCCTACCATGCGCACTGACATAGAAGATTATGTTGCCAGGTGTATATCATGTGCAAAGCACAAGGGTGCGGTAAAAGGACCAGCCCCAATACTGGAATATCCACTACCTGAGCGACCTTGGGACATTGTCTCCATTGATCTTCTTCAATTACCCAAAAGTCAAAATGGCTCGCAGTATCTACTTGTGTGTGTAGACCATTTTTCAAGGTTTGTGGTTCTCTCACCTTTAAAGGAAAAATCTGCTAAATATGTAGCGCATGCGCTAGTAACTAAGTTGTTTTGTCCATACTCAGCACCACGAGTGTTGTTAAGTGATAATGGATCTGAATTTCGCAATGAAATCCTACAAGGTATATGTACACAGTACAACATTAAACACACCTACACTGTGGCTTACCATCCTTCTTCAAACGGACTAGTAGAAAGAGCAAACAGGAAAATCCTGGAGGTTCTTCGTCCAGTTGTAAACAGTCTCCATGATGACTGGGAGGACTGGTTACCACACGTTGGTGCATGCATTAACAGTTCAATGTGTGAAAGTACTGGGAAATCCCCACATTATATATTATATGGTGAAGATAAAAATCTTCCTTATGATTTGTTGGCAAGTCCACAAACTCCAGTATACAACGTAGATGACTATGTTAAACAACATATGCATGTTTTCAAGGACATTCATGCTAAAGTCCGAAGTAGGCTACAAGCTTCTAGGGCAGAAATGATGGCTAGACAACACAAGCGTGCGACCCCTGTCACGATACAGGTTGGAGACACAGTTAAAGTTCGTTATCCGGACAGGACCTCCAAACTCTCCCCTAAATTTAGTGGTCCATGCTCGGTTGTCCGCCAGTTACATGGTAATAAATTTGAGGTGCATGACCCTCTTCTTAACACTGCTGAGATAGTACATAGTGATCGGCTTGTGAAGACTAACGCTCAGCTCCAGTCATCAACAGAGAGTACTACTGATCAGGTTACAAACCTTAATTCTACTAATACTATAAAGACGCATAGGTATAACCTTCGCTCACGCAGCTAATTGCCTGCATTACTTACAGATGGCACTGGGCCTCCTGGTTACCTACTTGAGCATGCTGCAAGTGCTACAAGCGTCCACTGCGTTGCATATCAAACCGGGGGCTCTCACCACACATCTTGGGGAAGTAACCTTAATAGAAGATGTTCTTCTGGTTCGATATCCTTTTTCTACCTTATTTTCCGTAACTTCGGACCTCGACGCTGTCTCAGAAACTTTGGATAACTCCTTACAGGAACTGGAATCCTTACTTGCTGATGAAACGCATAGCCAGACACAAGTTTTCTCACAAACCATAATCAAAGCTTTAAAAGCAAGGGTAGAATTCTTACACGGGAAATTGAACCAATCTCAGCATGACTACAACCTTCATCCAGTGCACGCTCGTACCAAAAGAGGACTCATAAATGGGTTGGGACAACTGTCTCAATATCTTTTTGGCACCGCCTTGGACGAGGATGTACAGGATTTAAGGAAACATTATGATCAACTAATAACGGTTGCAGCTACTAATAAGAAGGTCCTGAACCTACATCACAATAAAATAGTTAAATTAGAAACTAATCTCAATGAGTTATTACAGTATTCAAATGATTTAACAACTGTGCTTGATAATGCCTTACATAGTTTAGATGTGATAAATCACGTTGTGGTTATAGATCAAGCTTTGCATGTATTTGAAGCTTCCTTGGGTTCAGTTCTCTCCATTAATGAAGCGATAATTCGCAACATGGTGGATGCTGTCAATGGCAGGGTAACAACTTCACTATTTCCTGTAGAGGATTTGCTTCACACAATAGAAATTGGTCAGTCAACCTACAAATTGACACCAGTGTATGCAGCGGACATGATCCAGTATTACTACCCATTGCTGGAAGCTACCTTGACCACAGATGCAATAATTGTAAACATACCTTTTAAATCTCAGGATCATTTTGAGGCCTATGAGATTAAACCTTTTCCATTTTCCGTTAATAATTCTGTGATGACACTGGACATGAATCCTTCCTTAGTGCTAATAGCCAAGGATTTTTCATTATATACAATTGGAGATTTAACTGAATTAAAACGTTGTAAATCTTCATACTTGCATTTGTACCATTGTTCAAGTATCCAATTTGCTTTCTTACCTGTAGTAAAAGGTATTTGTGAAGTCGTCTTGACACGTTCAGAGGCGTCTGCAGCTCTAACACTCTGTCCATACAAGCATGTGGTTTCAAAACCTATTTTCCATTGCAATTTTCATGGATATCATTACTTTTATTTCACAGAAAACTTTTACGTCTCAGTGACTTGCCCAGAAGGGACCACCTATGAGGAGGTTATAGGACATTATGCGGTACAAGATGCTTGTCATGTACGTTCTAGTAAACTAACCACTTACCCTTCTAGGATTAATTTAGCTTTTACGACAGACCTTTCATATAGAGTTTTCCCTGTTACTTCCCTGGAGAATTTGACAAAGTCAAGGATTTCTTTTATAACAAACTCCTTATCCACTCTTTCCTTCTCAAACACAGAAGAGTTTTCAGAGGCTCTAGAGACATCCTTACCAGTATATCTGAAACCTGGGATTCTCTATCCAAGTATCCTGACACCTTGCCTTATTTTAATGTTTTTGTTAATATTCTTATATGTGTGTGTTAGGAAAGCCTTAAATTTGTATATATATCTTGATAGTAGACGTAAACGTCTTAATGAAGGAGTTTCATACACATAACATGGTTAGGTACACTGTATTCGCGAGGACGCGTCAAGTAGGTGACCGAGCGATGTAACGGTGTCACATAATTAATAATAATGTGTATTGTATTTATAATGCCTTGCTTGATTAGCAATATAAGTGTATGTATACATATATGCATAAGTGCAAATAGTGGGTGTTGGCGCATAAGGGTGGGGCGGATATGATCACGCCACCCTACGTCACACACACACCATGGAACTTTCCATACTCCTTTTATTGCCATCGATAAGTAATCGGTAGCACTTACATTACAGTATCTAAGTATTCTCCATAGTTAATCTCTCCCTAATGTATTTTGGCATGTATTACTCTTAGCTATAAGTAGCTTTTCCTTTGCCTTATTTATGTAATTAGAGAGTAATAATTATGAATATATTCATGTACTGTGAGTGCGGTCAACCCGCCCCTATTTCTAATGTCAGCACTTTTTGAAGGCGCTAAGCGTCCCTTGTGCCGGCTTCGGCAGTCTCTTGCCAGGGTGTAACGCTGTACCACGCAGAGGACATCCGTTGTCCCGTACGCGCCACACCCTTCTCCAGAACTCTGTACATATATCTAAATATACCTATTTTTATACGTTCACCTTTGACATTCACCTGAAAACCACAGAAACTCACCAAGAGTGACTTTACCTATTATATAAAGGTAAGATACTAATGAACAGTGTCCAGTGGTAATTGATAATTCAAAACCACACCGGAACACTACACCTTGGTGCCAGAATCACTAACCCACTTATTATAGACGAAGATCCCATAGAATTCAAATCTGAAGGTAAATGTCTAGGACTACTTATTACAATCAACGGGTATAACAAACATATTCAAGACAGAAATAATAAGGCCTTAGCAGCACTTAAAAAACTGTACAGACTACAACACATGCCAGAAAAGATAAAAATTCACCTAGTGAAGGCTCTAGTACTACCAATACTAGAGTACCCACCAATACCCACTCATGCACTTAGCCAAACACAAGTCAGCAAACTACAAAAAATTCAAAATAAAGCATTAAGATTTGCCATCAACCAACGATACCCATATACTATGAATAGTATGCAAATCCATCAATACACAAAAACGCTACCACTAAACATCAAACTACATGAAAGAGCTAAAAGGGTATGGGATAGACTAGAAGACTTACAACACCACACATTAACTAAACTCAAAGAAAACAGAGAGAATATTCAGAATTACAACAGAAATTTCCCTAGTAGCCTAAGTCGCTATGACGCCACTCCAAACCCAAAATACTATTAATTCGAAACACACTTACCTGTAGATACGATTACCACACTTACCTGTAGCAAAACCAACATCAGTAGTACGGACACCTGAAAAGAAAAACAAAACATTAAAATCAACACACAAAAAAACACATAAGAACACTTACGGTATGGGGATAATGGGGTCGTTCTTCCTTTGCACTGCGCCCTGAGTTGCCGGGTCGTGGGAGCCGTTGAGCTCGGTAGTGAGAAGCAAGGAGGCTTCCCGTGGCCGGCCCCCTCCCCCGGCAAGGGGTGGTGTAGCCCAGCTCTGTTAGCGGTCATCTGGCAGCGGTGAGAGGTAGAACAGGGCCCCGTATCAACTCAACTCTTCCTCTGTAAGACAGAATAAATATAAAGCAATCTTTTTGACAGGGACGATGATGGTTTAGCTGGGTTTTGCTTAAAATTAATAGTAAAGAAATAAAAGTGCCTAATACACACACAAAAATAAAAGAGTGCAGCCTCCTCACAAAAAAATAAAATACAATATATATACAATAAGAATAGCAAAGTGGTCTGCCCACAAACTTTTACTCTAATTCTTTCCTTCACTTTCTTTCTTTTCTTCTATCTGTCCAATCTCTTACTCTTCCCCGTCTTTCTGTAAAAAAAAAAAAAAAAAAAAAAAAAAAAAAAAAAAAAAAAAAAAAAATAGAAATCAGTCATCAGAGAGAGAACGTAGGAGCAACATCTCCCCTGTCGTAACAGCGTCTTAATTGTCAAGTGTAAATCGTACTCGGAAAGCATATCGCGTGTAGTATCATCAGGGAGAAAAATCTATCAGCAAGAAAAAGCGACTAGAAGCAAATTAACAGAGGAATACTACGGCAAAAGCAAGGATGAGTCCCCCTTTTGCCGGAAGTATTCACGCTATGCTCGGCGTGGCTCGCGACGCTCCACTGGAGGAGATCAAGCGGGCCTATCGACGAAAGGCCCTCGAATTGCACCCCGACAAGAACCCGGGGGACGCAGCTGCTGCAACCGTGCGATTCCAGCAGCTGCAGGCGGCGTACGAGACGCTCTGCCGCCAGAAGGAGGCCGGCGGGGAGCCACAGGAAAGGCAGGAAAAGAAGGAGGGGGAGTGGAAACGAGAAGAGCAGCAGGAAAAGGCGTGGAAGGAAGAGGATGGAAGGCAGCGGCAGCGTAAAGAGGAAGACCGGTGGTGGGAAAAGGACGATAAACGGAAGAAGAAAAAGAAAAGGCAGAGAAAGAAGCAGAGCAGCGAAGCACCGGAGGAGGAGGAGGAGGAGGAGGAGGAGGAGGAGGAAGAGAATGAGGAGAAAGAAAAGGAAGAAGAGGAGGAGCAGGCGGAAGAAAGGGCGAAGTACTGGGAGGATGAAGAGAGGGGGAAGGACTGGGAAAAGAAGAAAAAGAATGAGAGAAGGCACCGAAAAGATAAGAATCAGATGAACGAAAATACATGGGAGAGAAAGTGGAGCAAGAAAACAGCAGAAGAGGAGGAGGAAGAAGGGGAGGAGGAGGAGGAGGAGGAGGAAAAGGTGGGGAAGGAAGAAGAAAGGCAAATGGACTGGGAGGAAAGAAAGAAACAGGAGACGGGGCCCCGCAAAGACAAGGAGGAAATAAAGAAAGAGAGAGCATGGGAGAGGAAGAGGAAGAATAAAAGATCAGAGAAGGAAGAGCAGGAGGAGGAGGAGAAGGAGGAGGAGAAGAACTGGAAAGCGGAGAAACCAGTGAGTAAGCAGAATGCAAGGGAGAGAAGGAAGAAGCGAAGAGAGGAAGAGAGAAAGAGACAACAAGAGGAAGAGGTGAGGATGAGAAGACGGCGACATGAGGAACAGAGAAAGGCGAACGAACGAAAGAGGGAGATGGAGGAGGAGAAGGAGAAAGAGGAAAGCAGGAGGAGGAAAGAAGAGGAAGAGCGGGAGAAAGAGAGAGTTAAACACCAAGAGAAGGAAAGGATTAGGCGAGAAGAAGAAGAGAAGGAGAAAGAAAAGGTTAGACGAGAGGAAGAAGAGAGAGAGAAAGAGAGGCTTAGAAGGGAAGAGAAGAAACAAGAGAACATCAGGCGAGAAAAAGAACAGGAGAGGATGAGAAGGAAGCGACAAACTGAGGAGACAGAAGAGGAAAGGAAGAGAAGGAGAGTAGAAGCGTACCAGGAGGAGGAGGAGGAAGGAAATGAAAGCAGTAAACAGGAGGAAGAAGAAGGGAGGTGGGATGGAGGGAGAAGGAGGCTGCAGAGGACGTTGAAGGCAGTGAGGCAGAGAAGGAAGAGAGAGGGGATAAAGAGACGCGGCGAGGAGAGAGTGAGACGCCAGCAGGAATTAGAGGAAAAATTGAGGCAACACCTGGAGGAGGAAAGGAGGAAACAGCAAGAGGTGGAGGGAATAAGACAGGAGGAAAAGATGGAAAGGATGAGAAGAGAACATGAGGAAGAGAGGAGGGAACAGGAAGAGAGAGAAAGGGAAGAGAAAGGAAAGGAAGAACACGCAGGACGGGACAGAAAACGAGACAATGAATGCAATAAACGGCCTTTGCGCTGGAAGAAAATAGCGTTTGGTTTTAAAGAAATCGTTCAAAAATTCTGGAAAAAAAATAAAAAATAAAAAATCGAAAAAAAAAAGACTGAATGAGTGAATTAAATAAGAAAAGATACAAAAAATGGATGAGTAGTGAATAGTGATGGCAGTGTTAGGTGATGGCTTGGAATGTTGTGTTGCTGTTATGATGCCCTGATATAACAACAGAAAAGTCAATAAAAAGAAAAAATGATAAGAAAGAAAAAAAAATAGATGTAGAACATAGATATTAAGAGTAGCCTTAAGGTGCACTAAAAGACAAAAAACAAACAAAAATCAAATAAAATAAGAAAAGACGAAAAAAAAATATAGACGTTAAGAGTAACATTAAGATGAACTAAAAGTAAAAAAATATATATATAGAAAATAGATGTTAAGAGTAAATTTAAGATACACTAAAAGAAAAAAATCAGTAAAAATATAATAAATTAAGAAAAGGAAAAAAAAGATGTAGAAATAGATATAGAAAATAGATATTAAGAGTAACCTTAAGATGAACTAAGAAAAAAAACAATAAAAATCAAATAAATTAAAAAGGACGAAAAAAAAAATATAGACGTTAAGAGTAACATTAAGATGCACTAAAAGAAAAAAGAAAGAAAAAAATATATAAGAAATAGATATTAAGAGTAAATTTAAGATACACTAAAAGAAAGAAAATCAGTAAAAATATAATAAATTGAGAAAAGAAAAAATATAGAAATAGATATAGAAAATAGATATTAAGAGTTACCTTAAGATGCACTAAAAGAAAAAAAAGCAATAAAAATCAAATAATTAAAAAGGACGAAAATATATATATATATATATATATATATATATATATATATATATATATATATATATATATATATATATATATATATATATATATATATATATATATATATATATATATATATATATATATATATATATATATATATATATATATATATATATATATATATATATATATATATATATATATATAGACGTTAACAGTAACATTAAGACGCACTAAGAGAAAAAAATAAATAAAAAAATATATAGAAAATAGATATTAAGAGTGAATTTAAGATACACTAAAAGAAAAAAAAATCTGTAAAAATATAATAAATTAAGAAAAGAAAAAAAAGATGTAGAAATAGATATAGAAAATAGATATTAACCTTAAGATGCACTAAGAAAAAAAAACAATAAAAATCAAATAAATTAAAAAAGGACGAAAAGAAATATAGACGTTAAGAGTAACATTAAGATGCACTAAAAGAAAAAAATAAATGAAAAACATATATAGAAAATAGATATTAAGAGTAAATTTAAGATGCACTAAAAGAAAGAAAATCAGTAAAAATATAATAAATTAAGAAAAGAAAAAAAATATAGAAATATATATAGAAAATAGATATAAAGAGTAAACTTGAGATACACAAAAAGAAAAATCAATAAAAATATAATAATTTAAGAAAAAGACGAAAAAAATTGATATATAGAAAATAGATAATAAGAGTAAATTTAAGGTACACTGAAAAATCAATAAAAATAAAATAAGAAAAGAGAGAAAATGGCATGAGCAGTGATGAGTGACGTAATGGCAGTGTTAGGTGATGACTTGCAGTGTTATGTCTACGTTATGCTGCCAATATAATAACACAAAAGTCAATAAAAAGAAAAAAAATAAAGGAAAAGAAAATATTGATATAGAAAATAGATATTAAGAATAACATTAAGATGCACTAAAAGAAAAAAAATCAAATAAATTTAGAAAAGAAAATAATAGACAAAATATATATTAAGAGTGACCTTAAGATACACTAAAATAAAAAAAAAATAAACAAATAAACAAATAAAAAAAGAAAAAAATATGCATAGAAAATAAATTAAGAAAAGAAAAAAAACATGTAGAAACAGATATAGATATAGAAAATAGATGTTAAAGGTGACCCAGCACTATCAATATTATTGCGCAATATTCCGTATTGTACAATATTACAGACAGTGAAGGGCGGTATTGAAGAATGACACAATATATTGAAGACATCAAAAAGTGTTTGATATTTTATTGCACAATAAAATGAGTCAATATATTGTGTCAATAATATTGATCGTGTAGGGTCCACTTAAGAGTAAACTTAAGGTATACCAAAAGAAAAAAAAAATCAACAAAAAATCTAATAATTCAAGAAAAGACGAAAAAAAAAAAGAAATAGATATATAGAAAACAGATATTGAGTAAATTTAAGATACACAAAAAAAAATCAATAAAAATATAATACATCAAGAAAAGAAAAAAATATATGTACATATAGATACAGAAAGTAGATATTAAGAATAACCAACCTTAAGATACACTAAAAGAAAAAAAACGATAAAAAAATAATAAATTAAGAAAAGAAAAAATATATAGATATATAAAATAAATATTAAGAATAAACTAAGACACAGCTATAGAAAAAATCACAAAAAATATAAAACATTAAGAAAAGTCGAAAAAAAATATAGATATAGAAAATAGATACTAAGAGTAAACTTAAGATACAATAAAATAAAATCTAATTAAATAAATTAAAACAAAGAAAAGATGTAGATATAGAAAATATATATTAAGAAAATAGAAAGAAAAATCAATAAAATTATAATAAATTAAGAAAACAAAAAAAATCTATATTAAATAGATATCAAGAGTGAACTTAAGATATACTAAAAGAAAAAAATGTCAATAAAAATTAAATAGAGAAAAGAAAAAAATAAATAGATATAGAAAATAAATACCTATTAAGAGTAATCTTAATATGTACTGAAAGAAAAAAATCAATAAAAATATAATAAATTGAGAAAAGGAAAAAAATGTAGAAACAGATATAGAATATAGAAAATAGATATTAAGAGTATACACCAAAAGAAAAAAAAAATAACAAATTAAGAAAAGGCGAACAAAAAAAATATAGAAATAGATATAGAAAGTAAATAACTAAATGCAAAATACACTTAAAAAAAAAATCAATAAAAATATAATAAGTTAAGGAAAGACGATGGATGACATGGATGCAATAATGAAGTGTTACAAAAGGGGACATAGACAACCAGGAGAAGGAGACACAATGGGATACGCGGATGATGCAGCCGTATGGAGTGACGACAGGCAAGACTTGGAAGGACCACTGTTGACATTCACGAGATACTGACAAATGCACGTTTAAAGATGAAGATGGAAAAACAAATAAATAATGAAATTCTGTAGAGGGGAATAAGAAGACTTCGTGGTGGAAATACAGGGAAGCAGAGTCAAAGACGTCGAAGAAGTGAAATACTTAGGAAGTGTATTTACAACAAAAGGAAATAATAAACAAGAAATAACCGATAGAATAGTGCAATATACTAAATGAACAGGAGCATTATTTCCACTACTGAAGGATGCACATGTACCTCTAACAGCCAAGAAAATTATGTTTGAAAGTGTTTTAACTCCAACTCTAACGTGTGGCTCGTAACAAGGACAACAGACAAGAAGGAGAGAAGCAGGACACAAGCAGCGCAGTGACAGTTTTAAGACCATACATTCCAATCCCAGACTTCACCTCTTCCGCAGACTCTTCCGCAGAAACATCCCAGTTTACTTAATTGCCGACCTTAACGCCAACCACCCCATCCTTGGTTATAGCAATAAAAAGGCACTCAGCTTAGCACATTAATTAAAAACAAGACGATTCAACATATTGGCTCTCCTTTTCCTACTTTTTCACCCATCGGAGAGGAACAAATTCTGACTTAATACTCACAAATTAACAAAACTCATCACAACACTCATATTTCACAGGGACGTCTCACAAGTGACCACATCCCAATTTACCTTACTCTTCCGTCAACCTTACTATTTCGTCTTCACCCATTTATGTACCAATACCTCCCAGACCTGACTTTAAAAGAGCAAGGTGGAGCCTGTTCCAAGAAAGCACTGACAACAATACTAAACACAATAACCTAGACAACATTGCCCTCGAAGTAATAGACACACCAATCACATACTGCCACAAAATCACTGAAACTTCAATAGACGCACACATTCCTTGCATGCGCCTGCGCCCTCTACCACACCCCAACCTCAGCTATCGCACACAAAAAATAATCTCTCAATTTAACGCAATAAAACACCACTCAACAGTTTACGGCTGGACACCACACCACTTCTTAACCTATAAAACCATAAAAACTTATCTATCCGAAGCTCTTATTATAAATTCCAACGAAAGCTGGAGCAAAACTCTACAAAACATCGCTGCAAGCTTCCCTAACCCAGAGTTCTTTTGGAAAAAAAATAAGAACCTGACAGGACAGTCCATTCCAGAAGCCCACTACCTAATTAACTCCCACAACACCAAAGTATTCTCTACGCCAGACAAAGAAGAGCTGCACAGACAACACTGGTCCAGGATTTTCAGCCAAGACGATAACGAAGATAAAGTAGAACAGGAAGAACCCCACGAAGTATTCGAATACCTACACAACAACCTACACAGAATCACACCATTTCACAACGCAGACATCAGCAGGCTAAACAACCCACAACTGGACCAAGAAATAACCACACAAGACATCAAGCAAATTTGCAAACATACCAAAAAGACATGACCTGAATCCGCAATTAACTGCCTCAAAGACATTTTTAATGCATGCCTCTCATCTGGTTACTTCCCAGACCACTGGAAAGCTTCAATTATTAATACCCAAAGCTGATAAATCTCCACACCAGGTCGAAAACTATAGACCAGTTTCACTTCTGGAAGTCCCTGGAAAAAACTTGAAAGAATTATCAACAACAGATTAAGAAAACACCTAGAAATAAATAATCTCTATAACGAAAATTTTGTTTGGGTTTAGCATGGGGAAAGGCACTCATATGGCCTTAGCATTAATCACCGAGCAAATAGCTCAATACAAAGCCAACGGAGGCAGTGCCAAATAATCTTACGTGATATATCCAAAGCATTCGACAAAGCGTGGCATAACGGTTTGAAATACAAAACACTACATCTTCAACTTCCATCAACCATTGAACGACTTCTCTGTGACTTCCTGAATGATGGGAAAGCCCGCGTCAAAATAAATAATTACACAGGTCCAAACATCAACTTAGAGTGTGGAGTGCCTCAGGGCAGTCTGCTTTCGCCAACCCTCTTCACTATGTATACCAACGACATCAGAAAACCCTACAAAGGTATATATATACATATATATCACTGATGCAGATGACATGACGCAAGTTATTGGATATCAAGGAAGATCTAAATCTATAATAAATATCATCACTGAGAGAGAAATAATAAAGATCAATAAATTTGAGGAAAAATGCAAAATAAAAACTAACATACAGAAGTCCACTCCGTTACACTTCGACGCCAGAGTCACACACCCACTAAATATAAATGGCACTGAAATAGAATTTAAATCTACTGGAAAAGACCCTTGGCCTCAAAATCAACAGTTACGGATATAAAACAAACACCATAAAAAGAAAAAATAAAGCCAATGCTGCACTAAGGAAATTATATATTCTACGAGATCTACCAACCAAAATTAAAACACGCCTGGTTAAAGCATTAGTAATACCCATTTTAGAATATCCCCCTGTCCCTGTTTATGTATTATCCACTACCCAGATTAGTATTCTACAGAAGGTACAAAATAGACTACTTCGCTTCGCTGCAGGTCAAAAGTACCCACATACACTCACCACAGAGGAAATTCATAAAGCTACCAAAACACAACCTATAAATATCAAACTTCACGAACAGGCAGCAAAAGTCTGGACACCATTACACCTGGACGATCATTATATCTATAAAAATCTAATTCATGCTCAAGTAAACATAGAAGGATATAATAAAAATCTCCCGAGCAGTTTATCTAGTATACAAACTTGCCCGACTCCTCAGTTTCACACAACCACATCTCAGTCGCTAAAACACCTCGAGTCTCCACACCACATGAATAATCCTTCAGTTTACACTTAACAAGTCAGTACTTACTAGGTATTCCTACTTACCTTTCCCAGCACTGCTCTGTCTCAGACTTACAGGATGATGAAACAAAGTGACTGGATAAACAGTTTATTAAATCTTCTTTATTGCATACAAAAAAAAAAGTATATCATAAGTTACTTGAGTTACTTGTCTTTTAAAATTAGTACTTTACCTTCTTTACTGCTTAGGAGAAAAAAAAAGGGATTATTATTTTTTTTTTTTTAGTTTCTGATGTTTTAGGACTAATACTTACCTCTACTCACCTAGTTCAGTACTGATCAGGGTTTACTTATATAATGGATATTGAATCCAGTAAAGCACCTGCAAAAGGAAAAAAATATTAGTACAATTATGTACTTGTACACTCCTTGGTATTGAAAAAAATAAAATAAATAAATAAATAAAAATAATAATAAAAAAGGAAGAACAAGAACAAGAACAATAAGAAGAAATCAGTAAATAAAATTTAAAAAATAAATATAAATAAATAAATGAATAAATAAAAGCAACTGTCTAGGTTCAGTAAAGAAACCTGACTGGCGACTCCTACCTTGATCTCCAGCCAGCATAAAACTCACCATAAATCTTACACAAGAACAGCAAGGTGGACAGCCCGCCAACTTTTAACTCCTCCTGTCCTTCCTATTTCCTACTTTACCTTCAATGTGTACAAACTCTTATTTCTCTTCCCCCTCTCTTCTTCAGTAAAACAGCTAGAAGTCAGTCACCAGAGAGAGAGCGTCGAAGCATCACTTCACCTCTGTCATATCAGTGTCTCAGTTCTCAAGTGTGTACTGTGTAAATCATATCGCGTGTACTTAGTAAAAGAAATCTACCAATAAGTGGCAGTGACTAGAAGTGGATTCATTTCGAAACACTTGCTTACTCTGGCAAAAGCAAGGATGAGCACCCATTTTGCCAGAAGCATTCACGCTGTGCTCGGCGTGGCCCGCGATGCTCCTCTTGAGATCAAGCGGGCCTATCGACGAAACGTCCTCGAACTGTACCCCGACAAGAATCCGGGCGACGCAGTTGCTGCAACCGTGCGGTTCCAGCAGCTGCAGGCTGCGTACGAGTCGCTCTGCCGCCAGGAGGAGGCCGGCGGGGAACCACAGGAAAGGCAGGAAAGGAAGGAGGGGGAGAGGAAGCGAAAGAAGCAAAGGAAGGAAAAGGCATGGAAGGAAGAGGATGGAAGCCAGCGGCGGCGTAGAGAAGAGGACCGGTGGCGGGAAAAGGACGATGAACGAAGGAAGAAGAGGCAAAGAAAGAAGCAGAACATTAAAGCATCGGAGGAAGAGGAGCAGGAGCAGAAAAAAAGAGAATAAGGAGGAAGAGAAGGAAGAGAAGAAAGAAGAAGAGCAGCGGGCGGAAGAAAGAGCGAAGTACTGGGAGGAGGATGAAGAGAGGAGGGTGGATTGGGAGAAGAGGAAAAAGAATGAGAGAAGCGCCGGAAAGATAAGAATCAGATGAAGAAGGATAATACATGGGAGAGGAAGTGGAGCAAGAGAAATGCAGAAATAGAGGAAGAGGAAGAAGAGGAGGAGGAGGAGGAGGAGGAGGAGGAGGAGGAGGCGGAGGCGGAGGAGGAGGAAGAGGGGGGAAGGAAGAAGAAAGACAGATGGACAGGGAGGAAAGGAAGAAACAGGAGACGGGGCCCCGCAAAGACAAGGGACAGATAAAGAAAGAGAGGGCATGTGAGAGGAAGAGGAAGAATAAAAGAACACCAGAGAAGAAGGAAGAGGAGGAGGAAAAGGAGGAGAGGTACTGGAAAGAGGAGAAGCCAGTGGGTAAAGGGAATGCAAGGGAGAGAAGGAAGAAGCGAACAGAGGAAGAGACAACAAGAGGAAGAGGTAAGGATGAGAAGACGAAGACACGACGAACAGAGAAAGGCGAACGAACGGAAGAGGGAGATGGAGGAGGAGAAGGAGAGGAAGGAAAGCAGGAGGAGGAAAGAAGAAGAGCGGGAGAAAGAGAGGGTTAAGCACGAAGAGGAAGAAAGGATTAGGCGAGAAGGAGAGAGAGAGAGAGGGAGAAAGGAAAGGTTAGGCGAGAGAAAGAAGAGAGAGAGAAAGAAAGAGAAGCTTAGGAGGGAAGAGGAAGAGAGGAAGCTAGAGAATATCAGGCGAGAAAAGAAAGAGGAGAGGATGAGAAGAGTAGAAGAATGCCAGAAGGATGAGGAAGGAAATGAGAGCAGTAAACAGGAGAAGGAGGAAGAGAGAGAGGGAGATGAAAGGAGGAGGAGGCGGCAGAGAATGTTGAAGGCAGTGAGGCAGAGAAGGAAGAGAGAGAGGATAGAGACGAGGCGGAGAGAATGAGATGGCAGCAGGAATTGGAGGAAAGACTGAGCCAGCACCTGGAGAAGGAAAGGAGGAAACAGCTGGAGATAGAGAGAATGAGACAGGAGGAAGAGATGGAAAGGATGAGAAGAGACCAGGAGGAAGAGAGGAGGGAACAGGAAAAGAGAAAGAAGGAAGACAAAGGGCAGGAAGAAAACGCAGGGCGGGACAGAAAATGAGCTGAGGAATGCAATAAGCGGCCTTGGCGCTGGAAGAAAATGGCGTTTGATTTTAAAGAAATCGTTCAAAAATTCTGAAAAAATAAATAAATAAATAAGAAAATAAATAAATCGAAAAAAGACTGAACTAGTGAATTAATAAGAAAAGAGAAAAAAAAATGGGATGAGTAGTGATGAGTGATATAACGGTAGTGTTGGGTGATGACTTGCAATGCTATGTCGCTGTTACGATGCCCTAATATAATAACAGAAAAGTCAATAAAAATAAGAAGAAAAGAGAAAAAATATATATACAAATAGATATTGGATATAGAAAATAGATGTCAAGAGTAAACTTAAAATGTTCAGAAAGAAACAGAAAACAAAAATCAATATAAATAAAATAAATTAGGAAAGACGAAAAAAATATATAGATATAGAAAATAAATGTTAAGAGTAAATTTAACATACACTAAAAAGAAAAAAAATCAATAAAGATATCATGAATTAAGAAAAGACGAAAAAAGAGATGTAGAAATATATATAGATATAGAAAATAGATATTAAGAGTAACTTTATGATACACTGAAAGAAAAAAAATCTATAAAAATAAAATAAATTAAGAAAAAAATATATATAGAAACAGATATTGATACAGAAAATAGATATTAAGAGTAAAC
Organism: Scylla paramamosain; assembly: GCF_035594125.1. Taxonomy (NCBI): domain Eukaryota; kingdom Metazoa; phylum Arthropoda; class Malacostraca; order Decapoda; family Portunidae; genus Scylla; species Scylla paramamosain. The sequence continues at coordinate 9,992,777 of NC_087190.1, forward strand.
TTAAGATATTCTAAAAGAAAAATTAATAAAATCAAATAAAGTGATAAAAGAAAAATATAGATAGAGATAGAGAAAATATATATTAAGAGTAACCTTAAGATACTCTAAAAGAAACAGAAAAAAATCAATAAAAATAAAATAAATTAAGGAAAGACGAAATAAAAAATATATAGAAGTAGATATAGATATGGAAAATAGAAACTGAGAGTAAACTTGAGATCTACTACAAGAAAAATCAATAAAAATATAATAAATTAAGAAGAGACGAAATAAAAGTATAGATAGACAAAATAAATATTGAGAGTAAATTTAAGATACTCTAAAAGAAACAGATAAAAATCAATTAAAATAAAATAATTTAGAAAAGACGAAAAAAAGTATGTAGATATAGATAGATCTACACAACACTTATTATTATTATTATTATTTTCTTTTTTTAGTTTCTATATTTTTTTATTTAGTTTTAGTTCAGTTTTAGTTTACTCTTAATATTTACTTTCGTCACACATCATTATCTTTATTAATTAACTCATTCAGTGTTTTTTTTCCGATTTTCTTATTTATATTTTTTAATTTAGTTTTCTCCATTGTCTACATCTATTTTTTTTTTTTCTGTCTTTTACTATTTTATATTAATTTTATTGATGTTTTGTTTTAGTGCATCTTCAGTTTACTCTTAATATTTATTTTCCGCACACATTATTTTATCCATTTTGCTTGATAATCTATTCACACATTTTTTTATTATCTATTTTCTATATCTATATCTACATACTTTTTTTCGTCTTTTCTAAATTATTTTATTTTAATTGATTTTTATCTGTTTCTTTTAGAGTATCTTAAATTTACTCTCAATATTTATTTTGTCTATCTATACTTTTATTTCGTCTCTTCTTAATTTATTATATTTTTATTGATTTTTCTTGTAGTAGATCTCAAGTTTACTCTCAGTTTCTATTTTCCATATCTATATCTACTTCTATATATTTTTTATTTCGTCTTTCCTTAATTTATTTTATTTTTATTGATTTTTTTCTGTTTCTTTTAGAGTATCTTAAGGTTACTCTTAATATATATTTTCTCTATCTCTATCTATATTTTTCTTTTATCACTTTATTTGATTTTATTAATTTTTCTTTTAGAATATCTCAAGTTTACTCTTAATATCTATTTTCTGTATCAATATCTGTTTCTATATATATTTTTTTCTTAATTTATTTTATTTTTATAGATTTTTTTTCTTTCAGTGTATCATAAAGTTACTCTTAATATCTATTTTCTATATCTATATATATTTCTACATCTCTTTTTTCGTCTTTTCTTAATTCATGATATCTTTATTGATTTTTTTTCTTTTTAGTGTATGTTAAATTTACTCTTAACATTTATTTTCTATATCTATATATTTTTTTCGTCTTTCCTAATTTATTTTATTTATATTGATTTTTGTTTTCTGTTTCTTTCTGAACATTTTAAGTTTACTCTTGACATCTATTTTCTATATCCAATATCTATTTGTATATATATTTTTTCTCTTTTCTTCTTATTTTTATTGACTTTTCTGTTATTATATTAGGGCATCGTAACAGCGACATAGCATTGCAAGTCATCACCCAACACTACCGTTATATCACTCATCACTACTCATCCCATTTTTTTTTCTCTTTTCTTATTAATTCACTAGTTCAGTCTTTTTTCGATTTATTTATTTTCTTATTTATTTATTTATTTTTTCAGAATTTTTGAACGATTTCTTTAAAATCAAACGCCATTTTCTTCCAGCGCCAAGGCCGCTTATTGCATTCCTCAGCCCATTTTCTGTCCCGCCCTGCGTTTTCTTCCTGCCCTTTGTCTTCCTTCTTTCTCTTTTCCTGTTCCCTCCTCTCTTCCTCCTGGTCTCTTCTCATCCTTTCCATCTCTTCCTCCTGTCTCATTCTCTCTATCTCCAGCTGTTTCCTCCTTTCCTTCTCCAGGTGCTGGCTCAGTCTTTCCTCCAATTCCTGCTGCCATCTCATTCTCTCCGCCTCGTCTCTATCCTCTCTCTCTTCCTTCTCTGCCTCACTGCCTTCAACATTCTCTGCCGCCTCCTCCTCCTTTCATCTCCCTCTCTCTCTTCCTCCTTCTCCTGTTTACTGCTCTCATTTCCTTCCTCATCCTTCTGGCATTCTTCTACTCTTCTCATCCTCTCCTCTTTCTTTTCTCGCCTGATATTCTCTAGCTTCCTCTCTTCCTCTTCCCTCCTAAGCTTCTCTTTCTTTCTCTCTCTCTTCTTTCTCTCGCCTAACCTTTCCTTTCTCCCTCTCTCTCTCTCTCCTTCTCGCCTAATCCTTTCTTCCTCTTCGTGCTTAACCCTCTCTTTCTCCCGCTCTTCTTCTTTCCTCCTCCTGCTTTCCTTCCTCTCCTTCTCCTCCTCCATCTCCCTCTTCCGTTCGTTCGCCTTTCTCTGTTCGTCGTGTCTTCGTCTTCTCATCCTTACCTCTTCCTCTTGTTGTCTCTTCCTCTGTTCGCTTCTTCCTTCTCTCCCTTGCATTCCCTTTACCCACTGGCTTCTCCTCTTTCCAGTACCTCTCCTCCTTTTCCTCCTCCTCTTCCTTCTTCTCTGGTGTTCTTTTATTCTTCCTCTTCCTCTCACATGCCCTCTCTTTCTTTATCTGTCCCTTGTCTTTGCGGGGCCCCGTCTCCTGTTTCTTCCTTTCCTCCCTGTCCATCTGTCTTTCTTCTTCCTTCCCCCCTCTTCCTCCTCCTCCGCCTCCGCCTCCTCCTCCTCCTCCTCCTCCTCCTCCTCCTCCTCTTCTTCCTCTTCCTCTATTTCTGCATTTCTCTTGCTCCACTTCCTCTCCCATGTATTATCCTTCTTCATCTGATTCTTATCTTTCCGGCGCTTCTCTCATTCTTTTTCCTCTTCTCCCAATCCACCCTCCTCTCTTCATCCTCCTCCCAGTACTTCGCTCTTTCTTCCGCCCGCTGCTCTTCTTCTTTCTTCTCTTCCTTCTCTTCCTCCTTATTCTCTTTTTTTCTGCTCCTGCTCCTCTTCCTCCGATGCTTTAATGTTCTGCTTCTTTCTTTGCCTCTTCTTCCTTCGTTCATCGTCCTTTTCCCGCCACCGGTCCTCTTCTCTACGCCGCCGCTGGCTTCCATCCTCTTCCTTCCATGCCTTTTCCTTCCTTTGCTTCTTTCGCTTCCTCTCCCCCTCCTTCCTTTCCTGCCTTTCCTGTGGTTCCCCGCCGGCCTCCTCCTGGCGGCAGAGCGACTCGTACGCAGCCTGCAGCTGCTGGAACCGCACGGTTGCAGCAACTGCGTCGCCCGGATTCTTGTCGGGGTACAGTTCGAGGACGTTTCGTCGATAGGCCCGCTTGATCTCAAGAGGAGCATCGCGGGCCACGCCGAGCACAGCGTGAATGCTTCTGGCAAAATGGGTGCTCATCCTTGCTTTTGCCAGAGTAAGCAAGTGTTTCGAAATGAATCCACTTCTAGTCACTGCCACTTATTGGTAGATTTCTTTTACTAAGTACACGCGATATGATTTACACAGTACACACTTGAGAACTGAGACACTGATATGACAGAGGTGAAGTGATGCTTCGACGCTCTCTCTCTGGTGACTGACTTCTAGCTGTTTTACTGAAGAAGAGAGGGGGAAGAGAAATAAGAGTTTGTACACATTGAAGGTAAAGTAGGAAATAGGAAGGACAGGAGGAGTTAAAAGTTGGCGGGCTGTCCACCTTGCTGTTCTTGTGTAAGATTTATGGTGAGTTTTATGCTGGCTGGAGATCAAGGTAGGAGTCGCCAGTCAGGTTTCTTTACTGAACCTAGACAGTTGCTTTTATTTATTCATTTATTTATTTATATTTATTTTTTAAATTTTATTTACTGATTTCTTCTTATTGTTCTTGTTCTTGTTCTTCCTTTTTTATTATTATTTTTATTTATTTATTTATTTTATTTTTTTCAATACCAAGGAGTGTACAAGTACATAATTGTACTAATATTTTTTTCCTTTTGCAGGTGCTTTACTGGATTCAATATCCATTATATAAGTAAACCCTGATCAGTACTGAACTAGGTGAGTAGAGGTAAGTATTAGTCCTAAAACATCAGAAACTAAAAAAAAAAAAATAATAATCCCTTTTTTTTTCTCCTAAGCAGTAAAGAAGGTAAAGTACTAATTTTAAAAGACAAGTAACTCAAGTAACTTATGATATACTTTTTTTTTTGTATGCAATAAAGAAGATTTAATAAACTGTTTATCCAGTCACTTTGTTTCATCATCCTGTAAGTCTGAGACAGAGCAGTGCTGGGAAAGGTAAGTAGGAATACCTAGTAAGTACTGACTTGTTAAGTGTAAACTGAAGGATTATTCATGTGGTGTGGAGACTCGAGGTGTTTTAGCGACTGAGATGTGGTTGTGTGAAACTGAGGAGTCGGGCAAGTTTGTATACTAGATAAACTGCTCGGGAGATTTTTATTATATCCTTCTATGTTTACTTGAGCATGAATTAGATTTTTATAGATATAATGATCGTCCAGGTGTAATGGTGTCCAGACTTTTGCTGCCTGTTCGTGAAGTTTGATATTTATAGGTTGTGTTTTGGTAGCTTTATGAATTTCCTCTGTGGTGAGTGTATGTGGGTACTTTTGACCTGCAGCGAAGCGAAGTAGTCTATTTTGTACCTTCTGTAGAATACTAATCTGGGTAGTGGATAATACATAAACAGGGACAGGGGGATATTCTAAAATGGGTATTACTAATGCTTTAACCAGGCGTGTTTTAATTTTGGTTGGTAGATCTCGTAGAATATATAATTTCCTTAGTGCAGCATTGGCTTTATTTTTTCTTTTTATGGTGTTTGTTTTATATCCGTAACTGTTGATTTTGAGGCCAAGGGTCTTTTCCAGTAGATTTAAATTCTATTTCAGTGCCATTTATATTTAGTGGGTGTGTGACTCTGGCGTCGAAGTGTAACGGAGTGGACTTCTGTATGTTAGTTTTTATTTTGCATTTTTCCTCAAATTTATTGATCTTTATTATTTCTCTCTCAGTGATGATATTTATTATAGATTTAGATCTTCCTTGATATCCAATAACTTGCGTCATGTCATCTGCATCAGTGATATATATGTATATATATACCTTTGTAGGGTTTTCTGATGTCGTTGGTATACATAGTGAAGAGGGTTGGCGAAAGCAGACTGCCCTGAGGCACTCCACACTCTAAGTTGATGTTTGGACCTGTGTAATTATTTATTTTGACGCGGGCTTTCCCATCATTCAGGAAGTCACAGAGAAGTCGTTCAATGGTTGATGGAAGTTGAAGATGTAGTGTTTTGTATTTCAAACCGTTATGCCACGCTTTGTCGAATGCTTTGGATATATCACGTAAGATTATTTGGCACTGCCTCCGTTGGCTTTGTATTGAGCTATTTGCTCGGTGATTAATGCTAAGGCCATATGAGTGCCTTTCCCCATGCTAAACCCAAACAAAATTTTCGTTATAGAGATTATTTATTTCTAGGTGTTTTCTTAATCTGTTGTTGATAATTCTTTCAAGTTTTTTCCAGGGACTTCCAGAAGTGAAACTGGTCTATAGTTTTCGACTTGGTGTGGAGATTTATCAGCTTTGGGTATTAATAATTGAAGCTTTCCAGTGGTCTGGGAAGTAACCAGATGAGAGGCATGCATTAAAAATGTCTTTGAGGCAGTTAATTGCGGATTCAGGTCATGTCTTTTTGGTATGTTTGCAAATTTGCTTGATGTCTTGTGTGGTTATTTCTTGGTCCAGTTGTGGGTTGTTTAGCCTGCTGATGTCTGCGTTGTGAAATGGTGTGATTCTGTGTAGGTTGTTGTGTAGGTATTCGAATACTTCGTGGGGTTCTTCCTGTTCTACTTTATCTTCGTTATCGTCTTGGCTGAAAATCCTGGACCAGTGTTGTCTGTGCAGCTCTTCTTTGTCTGGCGTAGAGAATACTTTGGTGTTGTGGGAGTTAATTAGGTAGTGGGCTTCTGGAATGGACTGTCCTGTCAGGTTCTTATTTTTTTTCCAAAAGAACTCTGGGTTAGGGAAGCTTGCAGCGATGTTTTGTAGAGTTTTGCTCCAGCTTTCGTTGGAATTTATAATAAGAGCTTCGGATAGATAAGTTTTTATGGTTTTTTAGGTTAAGAAGTGGTGTGGTGTCCAGCCGTAAACTGTTGAGTGGTGTTTTATTGCGTTAAATTGAGAGATTATTTTTTGTGTGCGATAGCTGAGGTTGGGGTGTGGTAGAGGGCGCAGGCGCATGCAAGGAATGTGTGCGTCTATTGAAGTTTCAGTGATTTTGTGGCAGTATGTGATTGGTGTGTCTATTACTTCGAGGGCAATGTTGTCTAGGTTATTGTGTTTAGTATTGTTGTCAGTGCTTTCTTGGAACAGGCTCCACCTTGCTCTTTTAAAGTCAGGTCTGGGAGGTATTGGTACATAAATGGGTGAAGACGAAATAGTAAGGTTGACGGAAGAGTAAGGTAAATTGGGATGTGGTCACTTGTGAGACGTCCCTGTGAAATATGAGTGTTGTGATGAGTTTTGTTAATTTGTGAGTATTAAGTCAGAATTTGTTCCTCTCCGATGGGTGAAAAAGTAGGAAAAGGAGAGCCAATATGTTGAATCGTCTTGTTTTTAATTAATGTGCTAAGCTGAGTGCCTTTTTATTGCTATAACCAAGGATGGGGTGGTTGGCGTTAAGGTCGGCAATTAAGTAAACTGGGATGTTTCTGCGGAAGAGTCTGCGGAAGAGGTGAAGTCTGGGATTGGAATGTATGGTCTTAAAACTGTCACTGCGCTGCTTGTGTCCTGCTTCTCTCCTTCTTGTCTGTTGTCCTTGTTACGAGCCACACGTTAGAGTTGGAGTTAAAACACTTTCAAACATAATTTTCTTGGCTGTTAGAGGTACATGTGCATCCTTCAGTAGTGGAAATAATGCTCCTGTTCATTTAGTATATTGCACTATTCTATCGGTTATTTCTTGTTTATTATTTCCTTTTGTTGTAAATACACTTCCTAAGTATTTCACTTCTTCGACGTCTTTGACTCTGCTTCCCTGTATTTCCACCACGAAGTCTTCTTATTCCCCTCTACAGAATTTCATTATTTATTTGTTTTTCCATCTTCATCTTTAAACGTGCATTTGTCAGTATCTCGTGAATGTCAACAGTGGTCCTTCCAAGTCTTGCCTGTCGTCACTCCATACGGCTGCATCATCCGCGTATCCCATTGTGTCTCCTTCTCCTGGTTGTCTATGTCCCCTTTTGTAACACTTCATTATTGCATCCATGTCATCCATCGTCTTTCCTTAACTTATTATATTTTTATTGATTTTTTTTTTTTTAAGTGTATTTTGCATTTAGTTATTTACTTTCTATATCTATTTCTATATTTTTTTTGTTCGCCTTTTCTTAATTTGTTATTTTTTTTTCTTTTGGTGTATACTCTTAATATCTATTTTCTATATTCTATATCTGTTTCTACATTTTTTTCCTTTTCTCAATTTATTATATTTTTATTGATTTTTTTCTTTCAGTACATCTTAAGATTACTCTTAATAGGTATTTATTTTCTATATCTATTTATTTTTTTCTTTTCTCTATTTAATTTTTATTGACATTTTTTTCTTTTAGTATATCTTAAGTTCACTCTTGATATCTATTTAATATAGATTTTTTTTGTTTTCTTAATTTATTATAATTTTATTGATTTTTCTTTCTATTTTCTTAATATATATTTTCTATATCTACATCTTTTCTTTGTTTTAATTTATTTAATTAGATTTTATTTTATTGTATCTTAAGTTTACTCTTAGTATCTATTTTCTATATCTATATTTTTTTTCGACTTTTCTTAATGTTTTATATTTTTTGTGATTTTTTCTATAGCTGTGTCTTAGTTTATTCTTAATATATATTTTATATATCTATATATTTTTTCTTTTCTTAATTTATTATTTTTTTATCGTTTTTTTTCTTTTAGTGTATCTTAAGGTTGGTTATTCTTAATATCTACTTTCTGTATCTATATGTACATATATTTTTTTCTTTTCTTGATGTATTATATTTTTATTGATTTTTTTTGTGTATCTTAAATTTACTCAATATCTGTTTTCTATATAACTATTTCTTTTTTTTTTTTTTTTCGTCTTTTCTTGAATTATTAGATTTTTTGTTGATTTTTTTTTTCTTTTGGTATACCTTAAGTTTACTCTTAAGTGGACCCTACACGATCAATATTATTGACACAATATATTGACTCATTTTATTGTGCAATAAAATATCAAACACTTTTTGATGTCTTCAATATATTGTGTCATTCTTCAATACCGCCCTTCACTGTCTGTAATATTGTACAATACGGAATATTGCGCAATAATATTGATCGTGCTGGGTCACCTTTAACATCTATTTTCTATATCTATATCTGTTTCTACATGTTTTTTTTTCTTTTCTTAATTTATTTTCTATGCATATTTTTTTCTTTTTTTATTTGTTTATTTTTTTTTTTTCTCCCTTATCCAGATATCTTTAAATTAATAAACAATAATATTCCTGTCTATATCCTCGGAGATTTTAACTGCTCACATACCCATTTTGGCAACAGAAATAATAACACCGTAGGCATAAGCATATCAGGTCTTATGAATCAAGGCAAACTAATACATCTAGGCCCACACTTCCCAACCTTTATTCGCCATGGATCTGCCACTAACCCTGACAAAGTTTTTACAAATAAACACTGCTATCATAACACTTTAATAGAACCCGGTAACATAACTTCATCTAACCACATCCCTATAATACTGAAAATATCTTCCAGACCATTTTACACCAAACAGCACGAGACTTATCAGTACAATAAAGCAGATTGGCAATATTTCAGAGATACGCTCAAGATTACACTCAAGTAAACACACACTGAATAATTCCACACCAGAACAAATAGAAGAAGAAATTAATAAGTGGCTAAATAGTGGTGTTGTTTCTTCCTGCTGCCCCTACATAAGTCATTTTGTTTCTCTCTTCTTCGAGTTTCCTTTTTTCTTTGATTATTTGTTTTCTTTTGTTGCACTTCATAGCCATAGTGCTGTGGTTCTCTCCGCAATTAAGACAATATTGATGTTTTGCTTTACAGTCAAACCATTTATGGCCCTCTTCACTGCAGTTTGAGCAGATCTTCAAATCTTTTGCTTTATTGCATTCCCTGATGGTGTGGTCCTCTAGCTTATAGCACCTCATGCAACACTTAATGGGTATGAAGGTCTCTTGTTTAATGTTGTAAGCTGGTATACTCAGGCTAAAGGCAAGTAACCCCTTTTCGGTACATTTTTCTGCAAGAATTGTCTGAGAGAAAGTGATCTTAATATTAAAGTGGATGAATTGGGGAATTTAAAGACTGAGTCAATATCCTCTCCTATCCAGGAGTTGCATTTTATGAGTTCTGTTTTGATTTCATCCTCATTCCTTTCATATATTAAGTCATTAAGTCTGGAGGCGATTACGCTCCTTTTAACTCTTAGTTCCGGTGGGAGAACAAGGGTGAATTCATTATTGGCCAGAATGTCTATGATGTTTTTTGTGAAGACTTTATTAGCCTGCTTATCATTCTCGAATAATAAGACAAATCCATCTGGTGTTTCGAATATGTCTACTATTCTGATCTCATTAGAGCAGAGAAGCTCAAGAAGTTTTACCTTTTTCTCTCTGTCCTGTTTGCCTCTGCACTTAAACTTTACCCGAGCCATGTTGATGACATGCCTCCAACCACAGTCCAAACACAACACAAAACCCCAAACAACAAAACCCAGACAACACAGAACTCAAAAATCCCACTTCCACAGTCACACACCCTGTGTAAGAGACAGGGTCAAACAAAACAAAAACAGTTTAGTCACCGTCCCCACCCGAGTGGGAGAAGGCAGAGCGATCAGTGCGCCCCCCACACGGGTATCGCCGGCTGTCCCCGAAGGACTAAAGGAAGTATGTAGAGGTAGGCAAAGTAGGGGGCCTATTGCCGCCCGTCAGCCCGCGGGTCCAACCGCACTCCGCAGGAATGGGGGGTCACTCCCCACTCCCGTTGGGCGTACGGCTGGCACCACACACTAATCAGGAGGCAAGGCAAGGTGGGATGTTTTTAGTCTAGGCGACTGTTTAGAGTCCAACGACTGTCCAAAAATACATAAATACATAAAAAAATAAATAAATAAAAAATAAAACCTACAAGGGGGGCAAAAGCCCGACACTGCCACAGCTAAAGAAGGTAAAAAGAAGGAGCCTACCTAGGCAAGGCAGTACAGACACCCGATTGCTAACAATCGTCGCAGTGTCCCTACCCCGCGCCTAACACTAGCCAAGTTGTTGGCCGACCTACCCAGTGGGCTTAAGGCAGCCCTCTAAGGGCCCCCTTGAGCAAGCCGCGGGGTTCACCTTCACCCACTGGGGGACGCTATGGCCGAAAAGGAAATATAGTTGGAGGTGAAAAGGCACTGCACTAGGGCGGGCTCTCTACCCAGTGGGAGAGCCCCGGTACACAGGTGCAGGCAACCAACGGTGATTGAAAGCTTGGGAGCTCTGGAGGTGGAGATACAGCTGAGTGACCGGAAGGCAGTCTGTGACTCCTGTGCACTGTTGAACTGCCTGTCTCTCTGTGACTCCTGGTTTTTTTTTTTTTTTTTTTAAGGGGGGATAGAATAGGTTGGGTGAAAGAAGGATGAAAAGTGGAAGTGGGAAGTTGGGGGAAAGATGAAATATAGTAGGAGTTAAAAAGTAGACGGGCTAACCGTCTTGCTGTTCTTTTTACTTTATTAACTTGTTGATTACTTTGCAGGCATACTCTTAAGTGTTAGTTTTGTGTGGGCTAAGGTAAGTATGGTAGCATGTAAGTATTACTTTGTTTTTTCCTGAAGATACTTTGCTTGTAAATTACTATGTATTTACTTGTACATGTATTTATATTGTTTTTTTTCTTTTTCAGGTTATAAACATGGAGTTTACTTGGTGGTCGACTTAAGGTAAGTGTTTCAATGCTTGCTGGAGGTAGATGTGAAGGTGAAGGTAAGTGGAAGTTTCTGAGGTAAGTATAGTGTTAGACGTTCAGTAGGTCTGCTTGTGTGTAGATGGGCTCTGGTGGTTCTTTGTTGAGTGTTAGGTGAGGTCTTCTGAACCATTGGTGGTTTTTTGGGTTTTCATTGTCAGAAGTCATGAGTTCGATGTAGTGTACATCATTCAGTTCATTAATCATTTTTTCTTTTGTTTTATTACCTCTGTTGTAAAGGGTAATGTTGATTGGTTTTAGTCTGGAGGCGATGTGCATCTCCTCTATAGTTTTGGTGTAAGGATAACTTTCTGAAAAAGCAAACCGTAGAGCTTTGTTTTGAACATGTTGTAATGATTGCATGGCTGTTTTTGTGGAAGCATTGAGTGGATATGAGGGGTAAGTTAGTTTGGGAATGATGCATGCTTTGATCATATGTGTCTTAATTCTTGTTTTTAGTTTGTAGAATCTTCTGAGTTGGGCTAGTGCTATTGAAGCTGTATTTTTTCTTTGGGTTATGTGGCTGCGTATTCCTCTGTTACTAATTTTTATTCCTAGTATAGTACCCTCCTTGGAGTATGGGATAACTGATTCATTAATAGTGATTGGGGGTGGGTCTCGCATGGCTATTGGTATTATGGTGAATTTGTTAGTATTTGTTTTTATTTTCCACTTCTTTTCGTAGTTATTTATTTTTGTGATTTCGTTTTCTACTTTCTTTGCTAGCATGTTTTTCGATTTGCCAGGGTAAGTAATTATTTGTGTTATATCGTCAGCGTAGGTTATGTTTAAGCATCCTGGTGCAGCTGCTGGTAAATCGTGAGTGTAAAGAGCATACAGAGTGGGGGAGATAGAACTGCCTTGTGGGACTCCACTATTAACTGGGAAGGGGGAGCCAGTTATATTGGTAAGTGCTATTTGTGCTGTTCTATTGTCTAGAAAATTGCATAATATTTTAGATAAAATTAGTGGGAGTCTTATGTTGTTAAGTTTGTATTTAAGGCCATAATGCCAGACTTTATCAAAAGCCTTGGAGACGTCTCTCATGACAAGACAACACCTCATATTGTTTCCTGCTGCATGTGCTATTTTCTCAGATGTAAGGGCAAGGGCTGTGTCAGTTCCTCTGTTAGATCTAAAGCCATGTTGAGTTGGTGGTAGTATTTCGTTAAACTCCAAGTGTGTTCTTAATCTTTTGTTAATGATTTTCTCCAATATTTTTCCAGGTACTTCTAACAAGGATATAGGTCTGTAGTTTGTAGGGTCAGAAGAGGGTTTGTTTGTCTTTGGTATTAGTTTGATAAGTGCCCCCTTAAATGGCTGGGGGAAGTAGCCAGCAGAGAAAGTGTGGTTAAAGATGAAAGTGAGAGTTTTTAGGGCTGACTCGGGTAAATTGAGGAGGACGGTTTTATTAATGTGACTTTTACCTGGGGTGGTGTTTTTAAAGGACTTTATAGTACTTATAACTTCTTCTACAGTGATTTCTGAGGTAATGTAATGTTCGTTACTTAGTCTGTTGAGGTCTGAGTTATTGTAGGGAGTGATTGTGTTGAGATTGTCAGTGATATATCTGTTTATTTCAGTTTCGTGGTCTTGGTCGAATTGAGCATTTTCCTCAGGGTTTATGGTGAGTATGTTTTCCCAGTTATTCCTGAATATTCTTTCTTTGTGTTTCTCATTGCATATTTTGGTGTTGTTGTGTACTAAAAAGGATGAGTGTGTGTTTTCCTTTCCCTTCAGTCTTTTAAATTTGTTCCAGAAGTCTTTCCTGTCTTTATAAATGTTCTCCAGTTCCTGTATTGCGTCTTCCCAGTTTTGTGTGTATTGCATTTTGCATTCTTCTTTAAGTGTGGTTTTCAGTCTATTATATAAACGGTATTTCTCGAGGCTCCAGCCCGTCTCTCTTGCTTCGTTTATGTACTGTTTTAGAAGCCATTGAATCTGTTTTATTGTTGGATTCGTTATGGGTTTAAAGATGGTTTTGTTGTTCTTCATGGGTATGTGTGTTGATATTGCATATGTCACTACCTTGTACCATGTATTAATGTGTCTATCGATTTCTTCTTTGGTAAGGTGATTTCTATTTATTTCAGTTATATTGTTATCAATTTTTATTTTAAATGCATCCCAGTCAGCTTTTGAGTAATGTGGCCTTGGAGCTATTGGTGTAGTGATGGGGGACGTAGTAATTTGAAATATCACTGGTAGGTGATCTGATGCTGTAGTAGGTCCTTGTGTGATAGTGTAGTTGTGGTGTGTGTGTTGGTTGGTGAGAATGATGTCTGGTGTTGTCTGTGAATTATGGCTGATGTATGTTGGAAAGTTTGGGCCAAGATGTATTAGTTTGCTTGTGTTAATAAACATTTCTATGCCTCTCCCTACTGTGTTTGTAGTGTTGTTGTTGAGGCTTGGGTGTTTAGCATTTAGATCACCGAGTATGTATGTTGGTTCAGAGTTAGATGCGAGTTTATGGAAGTCAGTGATTGGAAGAAAGGGTCTGCGTGGAGGCAGATATGTGGTGGCTATGTGAACAGGGCCAGTTGAAGTGTCCACTGTTACTTGGAGAATGTCTGTGTCAAAATCATTGCTTATTTTGTGTTTGATATTGGTTTTTATTAGCACTGCACTACCGTCATGTAGTTCGTTGTTTGTGTTGGTTGTGTATGTCGTGTAAGTGTGCAAGTGTAGTGTTTTGTTGTCTGTTAGACCATGGCTGTTTATAAGTATTATGTCTGGATTTATTTCTCTGTAGGTGTTTGAAAGCATGTGTTTGTTTGGTTCCCAGTGTGCTACGTTGTTTTGTAATATCGTGAGTGTATTCATAATGCTCGTGTTATTGGTATGTGTCGAGGTGTACGTGTTTGGGTGTCTCTGTCTTCCTTCTGCCTGTGTAAGTTGTGTTATTTTAGTGTTGTTTTGTGTTGACGGTTTTGCTTTCTGTACTATCTTTAGGTAGAGGAGTGTCTGTTCCTGTTCAAGCTGGTTTTAGTGGCTTTGTTTGGAGGCGGGGAGAGGTCTTGTATTAGTCCGTTACGCAGTTTCTTAAATTGTGTTTCATCGGTGGTACACCAGCAGTTGGTTAGATCTATATCGTTATTGGTAATGTATAGTAGAATTTCCTCATCTGTATAAGTGGGATTGCGATATCTGAATTTGTATAAGCCTGTGTCAATACCTTTTTTGAGAGTGTTTAGATTAAATGATCTACTTTTGGGGCATCCTTCTTTTTTCTTTGTAATGAGCTGCAGGCCGATTGCTTCCCCAGATATCCTCTCTAGTGGTGGCATGTCTTCTTGTGTTGTGTTGCTTGCTTGTTCAGTGTCTTGTGTGGTGTTGTTGTTATCTTGTGTTGTTATGTTGCTGTTGTGTGTATGCTCGTGTGTTGTGGGTGTTTTGTCTTCTTTAGAGAGGTTAAGGATTTTTAGTGAAGGAGGATTGTCTGGAAGAATTACTGGGGGGAGATTGTTCAATTTCAGTGCTCTATTGAATTCGCTGTTGTAGGTACCAGGGTTTGCAGCATTAATCAGGTGAGCGTGCATCATGCACGCTATCATTTTAGTGGCAGTCTCTTTTCCAAGTGTGGGGAATGTGATTGCGTTGTTTATCTGTGCTGAGTTGTTGTTAGTTGCAGCTACATTGCTGTATGTTTTGGAGTTGTTGTTCTTTTTTTGTTGTCTTTTTTCTTCTATTGCTTTTTTCCTCAAAGGACACTTGTTTGCTAATGTCCTGTGCTCTCCCTCGCAATTGATGCATTTCTTTTGTGTGTTCGTGCTGCATTCTCTCCAGGTGTGGTCAGGAGAACTGCATTCTGAGCATATTTTAAATGTTTTAGATTTTGGGCAATTAGGCGTGGTGTGATCTTCTATGGCATAACATTTTAAGCAAGTCAGTAGTGGAATGTAGTCTTCTATCTTTATTGTATAAGGTGAAATACTCATGTGGAAACATAGTATACCCTTTTCAGTGGTCTTTTTTGCGGCAGCAGCTTCTTTAAAGGTGATTTTCATTATCTTTGTTCTGGGTATTTTGAATATATTGTCTATGCCCTCATTCATCCATGCATTGTTGGCCAGAAGTTCATCCTCCATCTCTTTCTCGGTATGGTTGTATATGAAGTCATCAGTGTTGAATATTATAGCTGTTCTTTTTGCTTTCAATTCTGGAGGTAGGACGGGCTGGAAGTCATTTTTCTTGAGGTCTTGTACTATTTTGTCTTGGAAGATCTTGTCTATTTCATCGTCATTTCTGGTAAGCACGACGAAGCCATCTTGTATGTTGATTATTCTTGTGGCGTAGATGATGTTTTCAGACAGGATTCTTAGCAGCAGGATTCTTCTGTCTTGGCTGGTATCACTTGTCTTTATTTTTACTCTTGCCATCGTGCATTGTTTGAGGGTAATCAAAACACAGAAATAATCCTACAAAGGGCCAGAGGCCGACACAAACCCACAGCTGAAATGGATAGAAATAAAGAAGAAGCCTGCCTAAGCAGGGCAGTATAGCCACCCAGCTGCTAAAAGCTGTCGCAATGGCTCTGCCCCACGACCTAATCCTATCCGAGATTTCCTCTGAGGGAGGGAAAGGAAATGGTGAGTGGTAGGTAAAGCGGGAGGCTAACCCAGCGACCTTTAAGGCCAGATCCGACAGATCCACCCTAGCCCCCGAGGGTCACTCTCGGGGACGTCTTGGGTCCGCTCACTGCGGTCTGGCAATGTAGGAGGCTGGGAGCAAGGATGGGGAGGAGGAGGATTGTGAGGTAAACAGCCGGGCGAGCTCTCACCGGAAAGGGAGAGCTCCGGTACACAGCTGAACCTGTAACAGGTACTTCTGAAATAAGTGTCCAGCTCGAGTGTGGTGGTGTAACACAACGGAGATCCGTGGCCTTGCCAGTCAACACGGTCACGAAGGTACCAGTCGTGAGTGATCTCTGTGACTCCTGGTCTTTCTTTACTTTCTTTTGAGGGGATAGAAAGTTTGGGTGAAACTAGGGGGGGGGTAGAGTTGAGAGTTGGAGGGAATAATAGGTTGGATGAAAGTGAAGTACAGATAAAGAATGAAAGGTGGCGGGCGATACGCCTTGCTGTTCCCTGGTTCCCATGGCGCCTGTATATATATACACAAACATATCGTACCGTGCTTGGGTAAATACAAACTCCTACACTCTCCCCCCAATTACACAGGATGGTGTAATGATATAACAAAATATAATATGCGCTGTGGGGAGCAAAGGAAAAGTAAACATAATACATATCCTTGAGTGACACAGTGAGTGAACCTACACAGGAGAGTTCAAGAAATAATCATCAAGGTGCCTTGGTGCTCGCTGGGTGCGACGGGGCCGTGGTGTGGTGACGCGCACAGGTGTAGGGGATTCAGTCGAGTCATCCGACAGCTGTGGTTCACCGGTAAGAGGACGAAGATGACGTCTATTCCGTATGGACGCTCTCCCACTGCCGTCTAGTCGTAGAAGATACTGACGGGGTGCGGATAGCTCGAGCACGGTTCCCACCCGATCCCACCGTCCGCTAGATGGGTTTTGGATGCGTGCTCGCTGCCCGGGCTTCAAGGGTGTCAGACTGTGGGCTTGCTGGTCGTGCCGTGTTGATGAGTTGACTGATGTTTGGATCATGGCACGTTCCCGGTCGCGCAGTGTCCTGCCCCACTGCTCGTTGATGAGGTAGCGGGAGCTCTCTACGGGTATGGCGTCTCGCAGCTGTCTGCCTGTCAGCAGCTGTGCTGGGGATGCGTCGAGGCCGTGCAGGGGTGTGTTCAGGTACTGGAGGATCGCTCTGGCAGTGCTGTCGGTGTCTAAGGAGCCCCCGCGAGTTGTGTTGCCTCTTAACAGCCTCTTGGCCGACTTGACAGCTGCTTCTGCACGCCCATTAGATTGGGCGTAGTGGGATGATGAGATTCGTAGGGTGACGCGCCAGTGGTCGAAGAACCTCCTCGATTCGTGGCTGGTGATGCCGAAGCGTGTGAACCACCGCCGGAACAACGTGATGAGGCGGGAGCTGGTGGCTTCCCCAGACAGGTGTTCCACTTCTAGCCAGCCTGTCAGCCTGTCGGCGTATGCGATGTACACATTGCCTTGTAGGTGAAATAGGTCGGCCACGGCTTGTTGAAATGGGAACTGGGGTGGTGGGGTGGGCAGGAGCGGTTCGGCTGGTTGAGAGGGCGTGTGCGTCTCGCACATCTGGCACTGGCGTCGTTTTTGCTCCACTTCTGCATCGATGCCGGGCCAGTATACAGACTGCCTGGCTCTGCGAAGCATTGAGTCTCTGCCCTGATGACCAGCGTGGAGATTGGCGAGCACGGTGCGTCTGAGGGCGGTTGGGATGACAAGGCGGGGGAATCTCTCATCGCTGGTGTAAAGCACAATGTCGCCTTGACATGACAAAGTGCCGCCGCATCCTGAAGGCATCCTGAAGTACGGGCGTAGCGCGGCCGGCTCGGCGTCCTTCCGCTCGCCCCAACCATCATTGGCCACGCACTCATGGAGGAGCCGATATTCCTCATCTTTGACTGCCTCCTCCTCCACATGACGTAGGTCTACCACATGACCCACATCGTCCGTAGTGGCTTCTGCTGCCGCGGCGACCATGACAGCGCACACTGCTTCATCGTCAGCCTCGTCCGAGTCCTCTGGTGCGCTTGCTAATGCTGGGTAGCGCGAGAGAGCGTCCGCGGCGCAGTTGCTTTTCCCCTTGATATACTTGACACGGAAGTTATACATCAGGGTCCTTTCTTTTATGTTGAGGATGCGGGGGTTGTGAATGTCCTTCAGCTCCTTGTCACCGAAGATTTTGGTGAGCGCTTTATGATCGGTGATGAAGGTTAGGTTTTTGCAGCCTAAGAGGAACAAGCGGGCCTTCTTGAGACACCAGGCTATCGCGAGTGCCTCTCCCTCCAGTGTGCTGTAGTTCTTTTCGGCCGCCGCCAGGTGCCGGCTGCCGCAGAGGACTAGCTTCCATCCGTTTGGGCAGCACATTGGTGCCTCCAGGGACAAGCATTGGCAGTACTGCTGCGACACGATGAATCCTATACCTTGCCGGCTGTAGTCAGTTAGGACGGCTGTGGGGCGTGAGATATCGTAGAACTTGAGACCTTCTGCTACGAGATTCTTGATGGTGTCCTTCGCTGACGTGAAGATGGCGTCGAGTGTGTCGTCCCAATAGATTGTCTTCCCGGCTGGCTTCTTCAGGAGCTCCCTGAAAGGCTCCATGATGGGGGCAACTGCTAAGAAGGGAGCCACCTGATTCACCAGGCCAAACCACGACCGGATATCCGTCAGTGATGGGCTTGCAGGCATCGTGAATTCTGTGATGCTCTTGATGAGGTCGTGACTGGGCTGGTAGTCTTCCAAGCCGAGTAGATACCCGGCGAACGTGACGTTTCTCTTGCAGAAGCTGAACTTATCTGGCCTCAGTGTTACCCCGTTGTCGCGGCATTTCTGCAGAAATCCACACGTGTGCCAGAAGGCTTCTGCCACACTTTCGTCGTGCAGAAGCGTGTCGTCAACACACTTAATTTTCCTGGGCACGTCGCTCATGATGTCGTCGAGGCGCTTCGTGAAGGCGTCCTGCGCCGCACAGTGCCTCATGGGAGTCCTGCGGTAGCGGAATCTTCCCCAAGGGATGATAAATGTCGTTAACTTGCGGCACCAACTGAAGGGCTTGCAACTGGGGGTTGCAGTGGGTGGGGGGTGGACGCTCCTGCGTCCGCCAGGGCTGCCACGTTCCCTGTGACCCGCCGCCCCGCCACTTTGTCTGCGACCTCTATGATCTCGCACTGATTCACTACATCACTCACGGACGTCAGGCGAGGGAAGCACCGTAACACCTTAGCTTTCATGTTGCGATCACTGAGACCCATGACCACTTTTCTGCTCATGATGTACTCGGTCAGTGAGTTATCACACTTTGGGCAGTGAAAATTGCACTCGGCTGCCAGGGCACGGCACCTCGACACGTATGCGTCGACACTATCTCCCGGTTCCTAGGAGTACTGAAAGAGATCGGACCATGCACCTACCTCGCACCGCTGTCCGACCACCACACTTCTCACCACCTCTACCGCTGCACTGGTAGAGAGCTGCCGGAAGTCCTGCTTGTCGAAGCGTGCGTCAATGCGCTGCTGGAGACTGCCGTCGCACAGGAGTCGCACAGGAGACGCACGTATGGGGCGGCGAGGGGCGGGAACCACCCGCAGATCAGGCCGTAGTCTTCGACGCTAACGGCCTATGCCTCGAACGCCGCCGGTGACATGCCTCGAGTTGCTGTCCCTGGACCCGACGGGGGAGCCGGCGGACGATGTGATGGTGAAACTGCTTGTGCGCTAGGTGGTCGTGTTGATGCAGGTGGGGCGAGGGGTGTGCTGAAGGGCCCGGACCTGGAAGCTGTGGTGGGAGGGCTTGGTAATGGCGGATGAAGCACCACGTGGTCTCTTGCCGGTGTGCCGGTGACTACTTCTTCTAGGGTTGCTTGCTCCATCCCTAGATTTCCTCTGACGCGTCCTGGTGCCTCACCCCAGTTTAAACGATACTGCGCTATGTTGGGGTGTGAAGGGTAGCAGAGACACCAGAATCTTGGTTGCGTTTATTTGTGGAGCGAGGGAGTACAAGGCACGCCGTGACAGAGAGCGAGGTCCGGACTCCGGACTGACTCCTGGTTTTTTTTTTCTTTTTTTTTTTTTTAAATAGAAAAGAGGGGTGAAGAATAAGAGTTAGTATAGAAGAAGTATAAAGGTTAGAAAATATGACTCCTGGTTCCCATGGCGCCTGTATATATATACACAAACATATCGTACCGCGCTTGGGTAAATACAAACTCCTACAGATGTTCTTTCTATAAAATCAAAAGCTTATAATCTTATAATCTATACAAGCACAAAATTGCTTGTCATTACACTATGTAACAAAATTTTACTTTTGTCTTTTCTTTGGCTCCAAACCATAATTTTCCAGTTATTTCCATCTAAACAAAATAGAAAAAAAGTTATTTTGATCCTAAAACTTTGCTTTTATGGTTAGAACAATGAATTTCATTTTTGCTTTATTTCATTATAGTATGGGTTACTATTGGTTTTCACGTCAGGTAAAGACCTTCGCAAAATTTCAATTGCTTAATTGCTTATGAAACGTTACAAATAAGTTAAAACAATGAAAGAAAAAATATAGTGTTCTAAGGATTTTTTTTTTTTTTTATTTTAATTAGATCATTCTTGAACTGACCAGATCTAGCAAGAAATTTCTCAAATCTTCCAGAATGTTCAACACCAGACTTTTAGAATTTTTTGGAACATTTTAGAACATTCTATTCAATGTAAACATTTCCAGACATACCAAAAGCTTTTGCTAGTCTGGCACAAAGCTTTGATTTCCAAACTACCCTCCTACGGCTTCTATCCTTCTCTCTGTAACTTCATCTCAAGTTTCCTTTCTGACCGTTCTATTGCTGCTGTGGTAGACAGTCACTGTTCTAAATCTATTAACAGTGGTGTTCCTCAAGGTTCTGTCCTGTCACCCACTCTCTTCTTATTATTCATCAGTGACCTTCTAAACCACGTCTCTCATCGCCGCAATGTTGCATATCTAGCTGTCTTCTACCGCTATTTTCATGCTAACTACTCTTCTGATCTTGCTAACTGCATTCCTCCCCTCCTCCGCAGCCTCGCTGCACAAGACTCTTCTTTCTCTCATCCTTATTCTGTCCACCTCTCTAATGCAAGAGTTAACCGGTATTCTCAGCCATTCATCCCTTTCTCTGGGAAACTCTGGAACTCCCTGCCTGCTCCTGTATTTCTACCTTCCTATGACTTGAATTCCTTCAAGAGGGAGATTTCAAGACATTTATCCCTCAATTTTTGACTACCGCTTTGGACCCTTTTCTGGGACTGGCATCTCAGTGGGCTTTTTTTTTTTTTTTTATTGGATTTTTGTTGCCCTTGGCCAGTGTCCTTCCTAAATAAAAAAAAATTTAGAACTTTCTAGAATACAGTAGAAATATGTAGAAGTATCAAGAATTTTCTAGAATCTACAAGAATTTTCTAGAATGATTCAGAATATTCTAAAGTAGGTTCAAGAATATTTTAGAAAGATTGAGAACATTGCTTGACAATAAAAAAAAAAAAAAGTAGGGGCTTGCAGACTAGCAATCAGTTCTGCTTTGGCTGCCTGAGAAGACACATCACAAGAGGTGAAATGACATCAAGAGGCTGCAGTCATTTTCCAGATGCATTCTGTTACATATGTGGTCAATTTATCTAGACAAGAGCAAAGAGGTTCTCTGTGACAGCATCTGGAAAAATGTGAAAGAGAAAGCACTGCCCCCCCAAGGACTGACACTACAGTGGGAGCACACAATATCAAACATGAATCCTCAAAATGTTTTGTTTCCTCCACCACACATCAAACTGGGTCTCATGAAACAGTTTGTTACAGCTCTTAACAAGAAGTCTGCTGCCTTCAAAAATCTTCAAGACTTCTTTCCTAAGCTTCCTGAGGCAAAGGTGAAAGCTGTTATCTTCACTGGACCACAAGTAAGGAAAATTATGAAGTGCTCAGAATTCCTACAGCTCAGAGAAAAGGAGGAAAAATCTTGGGAGTGTTTCATTGCTGTAGTACAGGGCTTTCTTGGCAACAACAAGGCTGATAACTATATGAAACTGGTTGAACCTTTAGTGAAAAGCTACGGTGAGAAGGGCTGCAGAATGTCCTTGAAGGTCCATATCCTAGATACTCACCTCGATAACTTCAAGGAGAATATTGAAGCATATTCACAGGAACAAGGGGAGCGCTTCCACCAAGATATAATGAACTTTGAACAGAGATATCAGGGATCCTTCAATGAAAACATGATGGGAGACTACATTTGGGGGCTCATATGTGAGAGTGATTTGTTGTATTCACGCAAATCAAGAAAACTTCATTTTTAATCCTAAAAATTAGTTTCAGTAGTTTTAAAATAAATTTTTCTCATTTGAGTTTTTTTATTTGTCCCAAAATGGTGAAAATGGTGAAATTTAGCTATTTGGGGCAACAATTTCTATTGTTTTGCAATGAAAAGAGTTGGAAAATAACACCTGCCTGTCAAAGACAAAAATCATGTTACATAGTGTTATTGATGTAAAAATTACTTAAGATGTGCAGTGTTAGTAAATGTACAAGTGTGCTGTGATGTTTTTTTTTTAATCCTGCTTGCTTGTTACCTAAAACTCCTGATGTCAGTTAATGATAGAGCCTAATATTTAATAATGATGTAAATAACTTTACCAGAGAGTTAAGCAAGGTAAATCCTCGGTAATTGTCAGCTATGTCAACACTGCCTTTATGTGTGCACAGGAGCTTGACAATACCAATTGTCCTTTCAGAAGGAATAAAGGCAGTCCTCAGAATGAAGTTGAACAACTGTACCATGGCATCAACAAAGGTATCAGGACAAAAGTTTTGAAAAATTTATTCAATATATTGTCAATTCCTGGTGACTTTACGGTTTGAACTTCTGCCAAGCTCTGCCGCGAGGGAGAGACTTGTGTCTATAAAGTTGGAGAATAGATTATAGCATTCAGAGCTAAAGGATATACGAAGTACAATGGCTGCAGTATATCAATAAAAACTGGGAACAAATATAGAGAAGAACTGCCAGCCATGTCCTTTCCCATCCCCGATGCTGAGCGGACTATAGACTGAGCTCCCTGCCCACGTCGTGTGGCCACGTCAGATCACCATCAGGTCATGGTGGCATCAGGTCAAGGGCTGAGTGGCGTCCGAGGCCAGTACACACTGATTGACTGTAGTTTTGGTCATGGTGATGGTGGTGGTGGTGTTATGTGAGGTGAGGTTAGGTTAGGTTAGGTAAGGTGGGATTAGGTGAGGTTAGGTGACTCAAACTCACCTAACCTAACCTAATCTATGTCTGTTCAGAGAAAGAATCTCAGTGAGACCTCTGTGTTTGAATGGCAGCCCTGCTAGCCACCGCACAGTTTGAAGGAGATTCAACCTCCCTCAGACACATCACGTCTCTGTAGCAGTAGAGTGAGGGCAAGCTGGCATTGCTCTTCTCCACAACAGCAGTGGCTGGTTTGAACTCGCTCTGCCTCTGCCAGTAGCCTATCTACCTCAAGAATGCAAATTATTATTCTACTCCTAACGTATGGCTGAAGGAGAATACACAGCACCCATGGCCGGACTGGAGGATGATTTGATGATGTCCAGCTCCAGTAGTGACTCAGACGACCATCAGTCAACTGGTAATGGAAGGTGATGCTGAATTTCAAGAGGTGATCAGTAAGGCGGAGAAGAAGAGGAGGTGTGATGCAGCAAGACTGAGTGAGGACAGTGATAGTGACAAGATGATCTCAAAGAAAAGTTATATTGGTCAGGAAGAAAGGGGTGGCAAGAGGGATCCACCACATGGTACCATTGTGTGGAGCAAGGAGTTGTGCAGGAGGAAATAGACGGTGGTTGCTGCAGCGTTTCACTCTCGCCTGAGTGACAGTGACACTTAGGCCCTGTTTACACGAGGCGCTTTCCAACGCGCGTTAGAAAACGCGGCGTTAGAAACTACCGCTCACACGAGGCGCTTTCAAACGCGGCGTTAACGCGACGCTTGTGTTTGTGCGTGCATATGTGTGTGCCAAACAATGCACTGAATGCAGAGAGCAACAGACAGTTTCAACCAGGATGGATCTAGAAGAGGTAGCATGTGCTTGGATCTTGCATCGCCGTTTGAAGCGGCGCAAGCGGCGAGAAAGAAGATACTGGGTTCATCCAATTTTACAAGACAGACTTACCCATGGCATGTATACAACCTTGTACCCGAGTTTAAGAGAACATGAAGACAAGTTTTTCAACTATTTTAGAATGTCAGTGAAATCATTCGATGAGCTGCTAATGTCAGGGGAAAGGGGAGAAAGCCATGTTGCTGCTCAGATGTAGTATACAAGTTGAAATAGTTAAAAAAATAAATAATAAAGTTATTCTGTTAACTTACCCATAGCTTGTTTCTCCTTAACCTCTCCTGAACTACAGAAGATATCTGCAATCTCTTCCCAGCATTTTTTTTTCAAATTCCTATCTTTATAGTACGGGGACTGCATATCCCATAAGGCTGGACGTTTTTCTATTTCATTAATGAGAAGGTCAGTGTCTATTGCCTCAAGCCTTTGCTCCGCCATGACTGCCAGTGATGGGACTGAAGAGCTGTGTGCGTGTCACGTGATAAAAACATTCCTCCACGTGGAGTAACCCAGGGGTTGCCATAGTAACGCACATTCTCTTTCCTCATTGGTAGCAGCCCAGCCAATAAGAGAGCGCGCTGCTTTCAAAACGCGGCGTTTACCGCTGTGTGTAACCGTTCCCATATGCTTCAATGTATCTCGAGCCGCTCGCCAAACGCGCGTTAGCAAGGGACCCAGACGTTAACGCGGCGTCAGGCAAAACGCCGCGTCACGTGTGACCGGTTCCTATAGACTACCATTGACTTTGCTAACGCCGCGTTTGCTAACGCGCGTTGGAAACGCCTCGTATAAACAGGGCCTTAGGATGAGGAAGATCAAGGAATTAACCAAGGCGACAGAGTCACCAGAGCCAAGTCGTAATGGACGTCAGAGGGTATTTTCCTCTCTCAGCAGATATGGATTTCTACTAAAAGTTCCAGTAGACAGTCAAGCTTTGTAAGTACCACAAAGATTTTGAGGTTATGTTCAAGGATGGCAAATACAGGCCATATGTGACTGTTAAAGATGGACATGCTGTATATTTCTTAACAACTAAAGTGTAGCCGCACCGGCTGGGCATCAATTGGCTCTCAGGTGATCTGTTTTACTGATCACACCCATCATCGTAGGGTCGAGGAAAGGCAGTTCTCTCTCTGACGTTTATTGATGAGGTAGGCATGACCGTAAGAACTGTAAACAAGTTCTCGGTCTCAATTTCTTACAAAATAACATTATACACTGATATTAAACACTTTCAACATATTACAATATTCATTAACAATACATGCAATTGACTTAGCACTATGACAATCAGTTTTAACTACAAAATTAAATTATTTACCTCGGTCACCATCCTGCCCGTCTTTGTCTGAGCGCGACTTGGCCGTGAGTGATGCCCGCAGGCCACTAGCAGGTTAACTGTATCATTAAAATGATATGTTAACCATCTATTATTTATTATACAATATATTTTTGTTATCTGTGTTAAAGAAAATGTAAGTTGTGTTCTGTTGGAATGGGAGAAGTTTGGTACGCTTCTTTGTGGTGTTTTGTTTCATCCACTACCTGTGAACATGGTCGGCCTGGCGGGTTGTCTAAGCCGGCCCACCAATGTACTGTGGGTTGTTGTGTTGGGTGGTCCTCTGTGCTACAGGTTAGTTGTGTTTATTTATATACCTTGTGCTGTGAATTAGTATACTGTGATGAAGGTTACAAGCAAAGGATGTGTTTAGTAGCTAAGGTAATACAAGTGATATTATTGTTTGCCAGACGGAGAATGTAGGGACGCCCTGGACTTCATGTCGGTTGGTGTGTTGGTTGGTCCTCCGTGCTACAGGTTAGTTGTGTTTATTTACCCGCCATGTGCTGTGATTAGTATAATTTGGTGAAGGTTACAAATAGAGGATGTATTAGTAAGATAGGGTAATGTACAAGGGATATATTGTTGCCAGACAGAGTTGTGAGGACGCCCTGGACTGGATGATAGTTGGGGTGGTGACATGTCAGGTGTGCTACGGGGATTCGAAGAGCGTCAGTGTGGGCCACTGAAGTGAGTACATTATGGGAATTTATTGAGTATTATGAGTGATATACAAGTGAAGTTTAGTTGGATTTTGTATACTGATTGTTGCTTTATTTTTATATTTGGGATATGATTGTAACGGATGTCAGAATCTCTACATGAAGTGTTATTTTTGTGGTACCATTGTGAGGGATTGAACTGGGTGTACTATGATATGTGGATGTGTATTGATTAGCCCATGTTTGCAGGTCGAAACACTTCAAGCAATAAACACCTGTTACGATTTGTGGTTTATTACACATTTGGAATCCCCAACATTTCGACTTCAACCACAATGGGCTGGCAAGAGGAGATGGAATTGTTAAAGAAGAAGAGGGCCATTGCCAAAGGGAAATTCACAAGAAAGGTGACCCTGCTGGATGAGGGTGTGCGGGAAGGTGAGCCAGTATCAGTGTTGAAGAGTAACTATGAACAGATTTCTGAGGCCTTTCAACACCTAGAAGACAGTAATGATGTGATATTAAAATATGTGTGTGATAATAAATTAGAAGACAAGTTAGTTAAGGAGGCTGAAGAATACATGCTAGATTGTGAAAGAATCATGAAGAAAAGACTAACAGAAATTAGTAACATTGAAAACATACAGAACAGTGTCAAGCCTAAAGTGAAGATAAAGGCATTTGAGCCTCCTAAATTTGATGGGAATTTAAGAGAGTACCCTCGTTTTAAGGAGGACTTTAAAAATCTAGTCAAAAGTGTGTATGGTGAAGATGCGTATGCATTGAAAATGTGTCTCAGTGGTGATGCCCTTCAGACTGTCAGAGGTGCAGAAGGTAATTATGAAGAAATGTTTGAAAGGTTAGATGACAAGTTTGGAAATGCAAGAAAGGTGGTGGACTTGGTAATAAGTGACCTTAGGGCTTTGAAAAGGATCAATGAAGGTGATACCAAAGGATTTATAAGGATGGTGGATTAGGTGGAACAGTGTTGGCTAGATTTGAAAAATATAAACTTGAATGAGGAACTTAATACTGCTAATGTAGTCAGTCATATTGAGAAGGTGTTGCCCACACTTCAGAAGAGGGAGTGGGTAATAAAGGCAGAAGTATCTGCTACTAGTGATCTCTTTCCCACTTTATTGAAATTTCTGCAAAGGGAGAGAAAGGTATTGGAGTATATGAATTCTAGTGTCAGATCTACTGGTGGTGATAGAAGTTCAGTACATCATATAAATAATTCAGCTGACAAGGTCATGGAGTCAGATCTGGTAACACTAATAAAACAGATGAAGGAAGAGCAACAACTAAAGAATAAAGATTTAGAGTCATGTATTGTAAATTTGACGGAGATGGTGAAAGGTACCCACTTGAAGACTGGAAATAATGAGGGAGGATGCTGGATTCACAATTCCAGGAACCATGATACTCTTGATTGTTATAAATTTAAGAATCTCAGCAACAAGGAGAGGTTTGAGTTAGCTAGAAGCAATGGAATATGTTTTAAATGCTTAAAGGGATATCATCAGGCATGGAATTGTAATACGAACAAGTTGTGTGATGTCAGGATCAGGGGTCAAGGTGTGTGTAACCGTCATCATCATCCACTGGTGCATTTTGAACAGGAAGAAGGTGCTAGTCATAATACAGTATCTGCAAACACTCTGAACACCTTATTGAATATCAGTACTGTGTACAGTAACACTCAACCTATAACAGTACTGTGGGATTCAGGTTCTGACATAACCTTGGTGACACACAGTATGGCAGAAAAACTAAGTTTGAAGGGCAAGGATGTGAATTTATCCATGATCAAGGTTGGCAATGTAATTGAACATCATTCTACCAAAGAATATTGCATACCACTGATTGATAGGACTGGGCATGTATGGGAAATTAATGCCATTGGTATAGAGGAAATATCTGCTAAAATCAATGAATTTGATGTGTCAGGAGTTAAGGAGTTATTTGTAGGAGTATCAAACCATGATATTAATCGCCCTTGTGGTGAGATTGACATGCTGATTGGGGCCAATTACAGTGAATTATTGCCTAAAGTTGTTCAGACTAATGAAGGTCTTCAATTGTTAGAGAATCCATTTGGGTTCAGTATACGTGGCAGACACAGCAAAATAAGAGCCTCAGGGAGCACGACGAACCATGTGATTGTGAGAACTCACAAGGTGTCAAGCTCAATAAGCCTCAATGAGATTAAGGTAGAACCTACAGATAAACTTAAGTCACAATTAGATAAATTCTTTGCTTTAGAGGAGAGTGGGGTGCAGTGTGACACAAGATGCCTTAAATGCCTGTGTAAGGGTTGCCCTGTAAGTGACTGTGTCAATATTAAGGAAGAAAGAGAACTGAAATTGATTGAGGAGGGATTAGTATATCATGAAGAAGGGAAGTATTGGACAGCAAGCTATCCTTGGATAAGGGACCCGAGACATCTTAAGAACAATGTAAAAGTGGCTGTGGCTAGATTAAAAACTACAGAAAATAGACTGAAAAATTTGGATATCCAGTATGCCCAGAGTTATCACAATGAAATCAAGGACATGGTGAAAAGGGGGGTAGCGAGACAATTAAGTGAAGAGGAAATGCAGTCATACAATGGCCCAATTCACTACATTTCCCATCATGAAGTATTGAAACCAGATTCTGCTTCAACACCTCTGCGTATTGTATTTAACTCATCTTCATCATACATGGGACAAAAACTTAATGATTTTTGGGCAAAAGGGCCAGTTGTTCTTAACAACATGATTGGAGTCTTGCTAAGATTTAGACAGGAAAGGGTTGCCATAACTGGTGATATATAAAAAATGTATCATTCTGTGAAAATCAACACACTGGACCAACACACACACCGATTTCTTTGGAGAGATTTAAACAGTAACAGACCACCTGATCACTATGCCCTGACCTCAGTGACTTTCGGGGATAGGCCGAGTGGGACCATAGCTGTGCTAGCATTAAGGCATACTACAGAAAAATTTGGTAAAGGAGATCCTGAAGTTTATAACATGATTGCAAACAACACATATGTTGATGATATTCTCTATTCCATTGATACGGTAGAAAAGGCTTTTGATTTGATACAAAGAGCAGAACATGTAATATCTCTTGAAAACTTTCATGTGAAGCATTGGATAGTAAGTGGGCAACATGAGAACCATAGTATCAACATCATGGAATCTGACAATGAGAAAATTCTAGGGCTCAAGTGGAATCCCAAGGATGATAATTTCTCTTTTAATGTAAAGGTAAATTTCTCTCCTAAAGTTAAAAAGATCCGGAGTGGTCCAAACTGGGATCATAGAGAGATTGAGTCAAACTTCCCTGAGGTGCTCACTCGCAGAATGATACTAAGTCAAGTGGCATCCTTCTATGATCCATTGGGGTTAGCCGTACCAGTTGTGTTGAGAGCAAAAATTTTGATGAGATCTATGATCTCAAAATGTGATCCAAATAAGAGAGTGGAATGGGATGAACCATTAGATGCTGATATTGTAAATGAATGGAAATGTTTTTTCACTGATTTGTATGGAGTAGAAAACTGCACATTTAAGAGACCTCTGAAACCAGCCAATGCATCGGGTAAACCCATACTTGTGATCTTCTCTGATGGCAGCACACAAGCGTATGGAGCATGTGCGTATGTTAGATGACAGACTGATGACAACAAATTTCAGACTAATTTGATCATGGCTAAAAACAAAATAGCACCTATGAGACAATTGACCATTCCTCGTCTAGAACTTTGTGGAGCTCTTTTGTCAGCTAGATTAAGAGAAACTATAGTGAGAGAATGCAACTGGGAATTTGAATCCATATTCCATATTGTAGATTCATCTATTGTCAGAGATCAGATTCAAAAGGAATCGCATGGGTTCCGGCCTTTTGTGGCTGTCCGCATAGCAGAAATACAACTGAAAACAAATCTAAAGGATTGGTGGTGGGTGGACACAGTTCAGAATGTGGCAGATTTAACTTCTAGACCATGCACTTCAGATAAGATTAAGGAGGATTCAACTTGGCAACATGGGCCTGAATTTTTGAGATTGCCAATTTCAGAATGGCCAGTTAAACAGCAATGTGCAGATCACTTACCGGATAGAATAGACATTACTATGACAGTTGCTAAAGGACACCTGAGAAATTTAAGCATGATTAATGTGAAAGGATTTAGCAAATATGAAACTTTGTTGAGAGTTACATGTAGGATAATGTCTATATTCAAGCATAAATCCTTAAAAGCTGTGCTGAAGGAGCCTACGTCTGAGGAAATGGAAGAAGCAGAAGTACTGTGGGTAAAAACCATGCAAAGTAACATGACTAACTGGCAAGATAGATACAGAAGGTTAGGCCCCATAAAGACAGACAAAGTCATGAGTAGGTCAGTGCATAGGTTAATAGTGTTATTACCTAAGGAAGAACAAGAGTGATGATGAGCGTGTAGGATCATTATAGATATGATTTATCTACATGTACCAAAGCATTCTATGTACTACCTGTGTATATTGTATGTTCACTTTGGTCGGGGTGGAGTGTATCATTAAAATGATATGTTAACCATCTATTATTTATTATACAATATATTTTTGTTATCTGTGTTAAAGAAAATGTAAGTTGTGTTCTGTTGGGATGGGAGAAGTTTGGTACGCTTCTTTGTGGTGTTTTGTTTCTCCCACTACCTGTGAACATGGTCGGCCTGGCGGGTTGTCTAAGCCGGCCCACCAATGTACTGTGGGTTGTTGTGTTGGGTGGTCCTCTGTGCTACAGGTTAGTTGTGTTTATTTATATACCTTGTGCTGTGAATTAGTATACTGTGGTGAAGGTTACAAGCAAAGGATGTGTTTAGTAGCTAAGGTAATACAAGTGATATTATTGTTTGCCAGACGGAGAATGTAGGGACGCCCTGGACTTCATGTCGGTTGGTGTGTTGGTTGGTCCTCCGTGCTACAGGTTAGTTGTGTTTATTTACCCGCCATGTGCTGTGATTAGTATAATTTGGTGAAGGTTACAAATAGAGGATGTATTAGTAAGATAGGGTAATGTACAAGGGATATATTGTTGCCAGACAGAGTTGTGAGGACGCCCTGGACTGGATGATAGTTGGGGTGGTGACATGTCAGGTGTGCTACGGGGATTCGAAGAGCGTCAGTGTGGGCCACTGAAGTGAGTACATTATGGGAATTTATTGAGTATTATGAGTGATATACAAGTGAAGTTTAGTTGGATTTTGTATACTGATTGTTGCTTTATTTTTATATTTGGGATATGATTGTAACGGATGTCAGAATCTCTACATGAAGTGTTATTTTTGTGGTACCATTGTGAGGGATTGAACTGGGTGTACTATGATATGTGGATGTGTATTGATTAGCCCATGTTTGCAGGTCGAAACACTTCAAGCAATAAACACCTGTTACGATTTGTGGTTTATTACACATTTGGAATCCCCAACATTAACCCCACACTACCAACAAGTGAGCATCGGCTTCGGTGCTTAATATAGCATTAAATACTGATACTCACACATATTACACGTTTTCATGCAAATAGAAAACTATTGAACATTTCACTTATATATGCCGAGGAATAATCACATGAGGTACATACGCTTTACACACAGTAACATGGCTCCCCTAAATTGTGTAACAATTTACCTTAAATTAAGACTAGTATGTACCTTAAAACTAGGATTAGCACATAATATGTTTTGTTACATTGGCTCCTTGGCGGGGATGCTCCGGTCTATTATTATGCATTACCTTCTAACAGCAATACTAGACTATGTATTGGCCTCTCTATGATGGTCCTGTTTGCCCTTATGTGTCTTCCCTGGTTGTCGAGATTACAGTCTGAAACCAGGACCTTAACCTTTCTTACTAGGCCATCATGATCAGGAGATACTTCTGTTACTCTTCCCAGTTTCCACTGGTTCCTTGCTAAATTCTGATCTTTGATGATAACTATGTCATTTACACTGAGATTCCTCTTTGGTGTTGTCCACTTATTTCTAAGTTGTAGGAATTGCACATACTCCTTTTTCCACCTGGACCAGAACTGGTTGGCCAGGTATTGTGCTCTGCGCCATCTCATTATGCAGTACAGGTCCTTCTTAATGAAAATGCTTGGAGGAGGCAGTACTACCTTTGTTTTCATAGTTAACAAATTACTGGATGTCTGGATTCATCTGTCAAATTAGAAAGCCTCAATCTTCCTCCTACTCTCATGATACCATTTTTGTCAATGAAGGGATCTAACTTATAGAGGGAACTGGTCTTGTCTATCACTTTTGTTCCCTTGCCATTGTCTCCTTTAATTAAAGAATTATGGTTAGCAGATGATTCCAGTACATCTATCTCCTTCTGGAATGCCTTTGCTTGCAGTTGTTTTATAATTACATTTTCAGCTTCTGACACTTGTGCTACATTTACTGGCTTATATGTGTTTCCCTTTACTTTAGTAGTGCCATCACCTTTTCCTCTGAAGCTGTTCAGAAGCTTGAGGCATACAGCAACTGCCCTCTTTGCTTTAAACCAATCTGAAAAATACTCAAGTCTTTCTAGTATACTCGTATCTGTGGGCTGTTGTGTACCTACAGCATGGCATACAACTTTCTTCACTTCTGGATCATTCTCATTTATGACCTTGTACTGGGAATGGCTATCCATTTTGCTATGTTGCCAAAGGAATTCTGGGCCATTCCACCAGATCTTGCTATTACACAATTCATCTGCTGTCATGCCTCTAGATGCATGATCTGCTGGGTTATACTGCGTCTCTACAAATTTCCACTGATCTGGTGAAGTGTGATCTCTTATTGTTTCTACTCTATTTGCAACATATACATGGAATCTCTTTGCTTCATTTGCAATGTAACCAAGGACTACTTTGCTGTCTGTCCAAAATACTTCTTCCACATTATTATACTCTAGTTCTCCCTTCAAGAGTTTATGGATTCTAACTGACACCACTGCTGCTGCTAGTTCTAGTCTGGGAATTGTCATGGTTTTTAGAGGTGTGACATGTGACTTTGCCATTACTAATGCACAATGAATTTGGCCAGTCTTGCTAATTAATCTAATATATAAGCACTGGCCATATCCCTCTTGACAGGCATCTGAAAAGTGATGGAGTTCAACCTTTTCTACTTCCCCAAAGTCATCAGGTTTGTAGCATCTAGGTACCTTTAACTGATCTAGTTTGTGCAGCTCATCCTTCCATTTTATCCATTTAGGTTTGACATAATCTGGCACCTCATCATCCCAATCAACTGCATTCTTACATAATTCTTGTAAAATTTGCTTTCCAGTCAGTATGAGAGGTGACACTAGACCTAATGGATCATATATAGAGCTCACTGTTGACAGAATGCCTCTCCTGGTGAGTGGCTTGTCTTTCAGCTTTATTCTAAATTGAAATGTGTCAGATTCTATGCACCACTCAACTCCCAAAGTTCTTTCTATAGGCAGTGTGTCTTCATTCTTACTAAAATCCAAACTTTTAATTCCATCTGCTCTCTCATGAGGAGAAATTGCAGCTAATACAGCTTTGTTGTTTGACAAGAACTTATGAAGGTTAAAACCTCCCTTGTAACATAATTCTTTGCTTTGCTGAATAAGAGTGACAGCTTCATCCATTGTAGCTACTGACTTCAAACCATCATCAACATAAAAGTTGTTTCTTACAAACTTGGCTGCATCAGATCCACACCCGTAGTCATCTGCAGCTTTCTTAAGTGCAAAGTTAGCTACACTTGGAGATGATGTAGCTCCAAACAGGTGAGCTGTCATCCTGTATTCAGCTATCTCATTATTAAGGTCACCATTTTCCCACCAAAGGAATCTTAACATGTCTCTGTGTTCTGGGTTGACCTTCACTTGATGGTACATTGCTTCTATATCACATACAAGTGCAATCCTTTCTTGCCTAAACCTACACAACACTCCAATAAGTTTGTTGGTAAGGTCTGGGCCTTGTAACAGGTGACTGTTTAATGATTGGTTCCTGTAGTTTGCACTACAGTCAAAGACAACTCTCATCTTCTTTGGCTTTCTCGGATGATAGACTCCATGATGTGGAATGTACCAGACCTTACCATCATTCCTAACTAAATCCTTTGTCGGTACAACCTCTGCATTACCTTTTGTAATCATATCATCCATGAACACTTTGTAATCACCTTTGTGTTGATTATCCTTCTAAAGTTTAGCTCTTAACTTCTTGAGTCTCTGCTCTGCTAATAGTTTGTTGTTTGGAAGCTTGACGTTATCATCTTTAAGAGGAAGGGGCAACTCATAATGGCCATCCTTCAGCTGATGTACTCCTTCTTTCATCTTACTCATAAACCTTTTATTTTCATATGATAATGGAGTGTCAGCTGACTTGCTATCACTGAAGTCAAGTTCAAACATATCTCTCACTTGAGAAGGATTAATCATCTCTTTGGTTTTAGTAGGAACCACTAAGAAATTAACCCTCTTTTCTTCATTGATTTCTACTTCTTGTGTCACTGTTCTGTAGACTACCACTGTATCCTCCAATGGACTTGAATGGGGTGAGATTTTACCAATGATCCCCCAACCTAGCTCTGTCCTACGAGCATAGGGATGCTTCTTGCTATCACCTGCTATTTGCTCTTCTGCCATAATGGCTTCTGCACAATCAAGACCAATGAGGAGTCCTATGTCAATGTTTGGGTCATATTTCATTAGTTTGTCAGAGATTGCCTTTAAGTGGGGCCAGTCACAAGCAGTCTCGGGCCTTGGTATCTGACTCCGTCCATCTGAAATGTTTTCTGTTGAATATGCTGAAGGGATTGGTATTTCCACTTCTTCATTATAACCTCTTACTTTAAGTCCATGAATTTTGATAGAATCAGTGATTTGTTTTCCACTTATTGTGTGGATATTGAGTGACACTGATGGTCCACTAACTCCCAATTTATTCAGAGTGCTTTCCTTGATGAATGAAGCATCAGACTGCTCATCCAGCAGGGCATACACTAAAACTTTATTCTCTTCATTACTAATATGATGTAACCATACAGGAACTATCATGGTGTGCATGTCATGTGTCACTGATTCTGTAACTTTGACCTTATTTGCTACTACTGTGGGTTTATCATCTTTAGGCTGAGTTGCTTGTGCTGGCACCTTTTGGCTCTCAGTTCTTGTCACATCATCATTGTGAAGAGCTGTGGGATGGTATCTCTGACATACTTTACAAACTTTCCTTCTTCTACAATCCTTTCCTTTGTGACCCATTTTTAGACACCCTGTACATAACCATTTTTCTTTAGCAAATTTGTACCTAGTATTACCATCAAGTTTGGCAAATTCCTTGCAATCATCTAAATCATGATCCTTTGTACAGTAGTGACAGAATCGTCCTTTCCTTTCCTGGTCCTTGGGATACTGTTTGTTGGCTTGTACATTTACTTTACTTTGGAATGACCACATTGGTTTTTCCTCAATTGGTTTAGCCATGAAAGTTCTACTCCCTCTATTCTTTGTCATGATGTTTGATTCCCTTGGTTTCCAATTGGTTGCCCATGTTTGAGTTTTGATCCAGTCATTTACTTCCCTACTTACTGAATTCCAGGAAAGAAATGGATTGCTTGCTCCTTTTGCTTCTTTCTGGACAAATTCACATAACATTTCAAAGGGTGGGTGGTGCTCTTCATTGCTACTAGAAGTGTTATTACTGTTAGTATCAAGATATATCATCGCTTGCTTTCTCCAGTCATGAACAACATGTTCAGGGAGTTTTTCTAGCACCTTTCTCTGCTCTCTAGGGTCATTCAGAAATGACAAATAAGAAGTGTGTTTCATTGCAGCTAAACAGCACTTCAAAAAATCTGAGAATGCTGTTAATGCTGGACCATTATGCGGAGAGATTGGTAGCCAATTCATTAACTTATTCGTGTAAGCATCAGCTATGATGCTTTTGTTTCCAAATCTATCACTAAGAATTTTCTTTGCTTGCACATAGTCAGCATCAGAGTTAAAGTGCATTAACATTTTAATGGCATCCTTTGCCTCACCAGTTGTATACCTCTCTAAGTAGGCAAGTCTCTCTTTACCAATAGAAGTTTTAGACTCTACATAAGTTTCAAAGTTTTTCAACCAACTTGGAAATTCCATGGGTTCTCCATCAAAAGTGTTAGGCTCTATTGGAGGAAGGCTCCACTTGGGATCAGGTATGTTGATTGCAAAGGTTCCCCCAGGATGGGAAAAGGATTGATGATTCTGTCTCACATTATTCACATTATTAGGCATGTTGACATTATGAGTGTGTCTACGAGGGCTTGGTACAAGACTTTGAGCTGTAGGGTTGAGATTTATTACCTGAGGTTCACTAAATATTTGTCCATCTACTTCATTTGTCATCAATTCATTATCTCTATTGCAAGAAGAAGGTTTCTGTGGGTCATGGAATGTAACATATTTGTGAGGCATGGCATTGTCACTTTGTTGATTTGCAATTGCTTGTGCTTTCATTTCATTTTGACTCTATGTATTGTTGAAGATAACTTTGCTTCTCTACACTTTCATCATTACCTGGAAGCATTTTTACTTCTTCTTCAACTAAGCTAAGAGCATTAAGTTCTGCACTAGCAACTGCTAAATCTCTCTCTTTCTTTTTCTTTGCAAACATTGCCTGGTCTCTTGCTAACATAACTTCTGCATCTGCTTTTGTCTTAGCTAACATAACTTCTGCCTCTGCTTTTGTCTTAGCTAACCTAACTTCTGCCTCTTCTAAATTATCATGATATTCCATTTCCTTTCTAAGTCTGGCTACCTTTGCTGCTGCTTCTTGCTTTCTTTGTGCTGATGAACGTGATGAAGTAGATGAGACTCTAGAATGTCTAGACCGTTTGCTAGAACAAATTGATCCTCTGTCATTCTTTAACTCCTTTCTTTTACATTCTATACTTTCTAATATTTCATGGTGAACTTGTTGATTGTGTTCCAGCTCTTCATTTAGCTCCTCTGACCTTTCTGGCTCTAGTTCCACCAGCTTTGTGTATTCCACATAATACTGATGAAATGCCTCTATTACTTCACTTGACATGGGCTCTAATTCAAAGGGGCTAATTACAATTTTTAATCCTTTCTTAATTTTGCTGGTAACACTGCTCCATTTACGCTTACAGGACTCTGCTCTTCCTTTGGTTACACTGACTTGATATTCTCTTCCTTTGTCGGTCGGCACTCGCTCCCTGACACTAACTTCTTCATTACAAGTTTGATCCCTGTCCACTTGCTCACCCTCACCTTCCCTAAGGCCATCTACGGTATTAATTTCCCCAGTATCAGACATATCTAACAACTTAATTGTGTCAATACTGAGACACTGAAAGAGCAATTAAAATTACCACTCTTAATACTAGCTAATTGTGGGTAATTTTCACTTAGGCTACTCAATTCAGTGCACATACATACTATTATACTTTCTTGCCTGTGACCATGGGTTCTACAAAATGGTGGCGAGGCACAGTGGGTAGAAGGGAGTGGTTGTCGTCAAGGGTAGAGCTGACCCCGGGGCCTCAGAGGTCAACCTTTAGGCTTATGTCAGCGTCCCCTCGTCCTGTGACTCACTCTTGCTGCGGTTTCACATGGAGCCAATTTCTTGCTTGTAGGCCGAGTTCTTACTGTAGCCGCACCGGCTGGGCATCAATTGGCTCTCAGGTGATCTGATTTACTGATCACACCCATCATCGT
This sequence comes from Scylla paramamosain, assembly GCF_035594125.1. NCBI lineage: Eukaryota > Metazoa > Arthropoda > Malacostraca > Decapoda > Portunidae > Scylla > Scylla paramamosain. The sequence goes on from NC_087190.1 coordinate 10,030,299, forward strand.
AGGGTCGAGGAAAGGCAGTTCTCTCTCTGACGTTTATTGATGAGGTAGGCATGACCGTAAGAACTGCAAACAAGTTCTCAGTCTCAATTTCTTACAAAATAACATTATACACTGATATTAAACACTTTCAACATATTACAATATTCATTAACAATACATGCAATTGACTTAGCACTATGACAATCAGTTTTAACTACAAAATTAAAGTATTTACCTCGGCCCGTCTTTGTCTGAGCGCGACTTGGCCGTGAGTGATGCCCGCAGGCCACTAGCAGGTTAACCCCACACTATCAACAAGTGAGCATCGGCTTCGGTGCTTAATATAGCATTAAATACTGATACTCACACATATTACACGTTTTCATGCAAATAGAAAACTATTGAACATTTCACTTATATGCCGAGGAATAATCACATGAGGTACATACGCTTTACACACAGTAACATAAAGATTTTGAAGGCATTCTTATGGAAAAGCCAGATGGAAGGAAGGAATGCCACAGGGTTATAATTTTTTATGTTCCAACCTGTATAGATCCTGAAGACCTTCCATTTGATGAGAGGCTTTTGTGGGTTAAGTAACTTGAAATGAAATTAAAAGGTAAAGTTGAACCTAAGTCTTACTGCTTTGCTGAAAGGGTCAGCCCCTGAGAGGGTGTTTATACCTTGCATTGGCTATAAGTATGTTTCTGTTTACAATAAAACCCGTTTTGTGCTATAAATGTAGCAAGTGGGGTCACATGCAGTATAAGTGTTACAACGATTTTCACTGTAGGTCCTATGGTAAAAATTATGATGCCAGGGAATGTATTGCTAACCTGCAGGACAATGTCATGGTTGTACCTACCTGTTGTAATTGTGATAAGAGTCACAATGCTACTTCATGGCTCTGTAAAAAGAGACCTCATGGAAATGCTCACATGATTTCTGGAGGTAAGGCTAGTGAACCTGCAAGACATGCACAGGCCTTACAGATCCACAGCAAGATAATGTGTGGCAGCGAAGGCTTGAGTAAAGGTAAGCAGATCAAGCGTCTATATCAGGAAATGTAACAGACGAGCTAGGTACAGTTCCTCCCACAGGACAGGTATCTCCTGCTAATGAGGTTGTTTCCCTGAGGAAAGAAATTGATTAACTAAAGAAATTGATGGTAGAATTACGAAAACAAATGGTGGAACTATACACTTTAATTATGAGTCCTAGTGCTAAATTGGATACTATTGTAGGCACCACTGTAGATTCTGCTGTGGGAACTGTTATGGACAGTGTGCTGAAGGAACTAATGAATCTTATGGTGATGATGTAGTCTTGCAGATGGATGGTAATCCTTCAGCTGTTATTAGTGAAGTGGGACACTTGGTGGAATTAGTCCAGGCCTATGTGGATAACCCCAAGGGTAAAGTGAAATCAAAACTGTTAAAGGTTACCTCATCTCCAAACAAAAAAGAGGGTAGATATCTTTACATACTATCCTGGAACGTCAACAGCTTACAGAAAAGGTCTAATGATGTCCATGCTCCTGTCCTTGAAAATAACATAGATGTAATAGCACTGCAGGAAGTTGGTGTGAGAACAGATTCCTTATCATTATGTGGATATTAGCTCTTTGAACTTTCCGTGGATTTACTCACTAACATGGAAGGTCTAGTCGCATACGTCAAAAACTGTATTCCTGCCGCCCTACACTCAGCTTACAAGGTTAATGGTACAGAGATATTGTGTGTAAACACTCATGTTAAGGATTGTGTAATAACTACTGTTAATATGTACATACATGCAAATATGCTAAGATTTGAAGATCTTCCTGATTGTTTATTTAGTGATAAAAGTCTTTAAGTTGGAAACCTAAATGCAAGGCATAGAAGTCTTGGCAGCTCATCTGGCAGCCAGAACTCTAATGGTCTTGCACTATGTGATATTATTGATGCCTTTGAGAATGTTCAGAATCAGATATTAGGGAATGATAAGCCCACTCACGTTAGAGGTGGCAGGCTGGATTATGTTATTATTTTGAAGTTATTTGAAGTTCATGCCTCTGCAGATATCTTGTAGGAACTGGTGAGCGATCATTTTGCTCTTCAGGTAACTCTAAAGCTAGACAAGGTGTGTGGTCCTACCACCAGGACAAGGTATAGGTTAAAGAATGGTCAGCATAGAGAACTGATAAGTAAAGTAAGTGATGGGTACAAAGATTACAAACCCATTGTACATAATGTTGATTAGTTTTATGAAGATTTGTTGAAGGTAATTGACCACATTTTAAGTAAGGCTAAAAGTCAGCAAACTCACTCAGGTAGGAGGTATAAGTCAGCTTATTACAATGATAAGCAGGTTAAGGGATGGAACACACTGCACAGATTAATGGAGTAAAAATCCATGTGATATCCAGAGTAGGACAACTACGATTCAAATTGCTGAATGTATGACAGAAATAAGCACACACAAGGTATTGGAATAATTTCCTAGAGAGCATATCTAAGACAAAGAATTTGACAAGTCTATGGAGGGAGGTGAACAAAGTAAGGGGAATAAGGAGTACAACTATTGCTCATCCTGATCCAAAATCTAAAGCCGATTGTAAATAGGTGGGCTTATGCCTCCAGCACTGAGAGTTTGCCTGACGATACTCAAGATTGTCTGAGAATTTACCAGTCTGACAGAAGACATTTGTTTGATGCACATTTGTTTGATGATTCATGTGTACCAATTACTAAAGATGAACTCCTGCTTGCTATAAAAAGGGGCAGTCAACAGCCCCTGGACAATATGGGCTGACTTATAATATATTAAATCACCTTGTTGCCATGGAGAATAGTCCTTTATTGGATTTATTCAACATGTCTTATGAGAAAGGAAAGTTACTCAGTCAGTGGAAGGTTGGCTTCATCCATCCCATTCCCAAAAGGTGATCAAGATTACAGGCCTGTAACACTAACTTCTTGTATGTGTAAAATGATGGAGAGAATTGTGTTGAACAGGTTATTTTATAAACTAGGTGATCTTATGTCTGATAATTTATTTGGGTTTATCAAAGGTAAAAGCACAACGGATTGTGTTATCAGGTGCCTAAGTAACCCAAACATTAATTGCAGAGTTTTGTGAACTTAAAGGGTGCCTTCGACAAGGTAAACCAAAATTTTCTTCTCAAAGGGCTGGTAAATAAAGGAATCAAAGGACGCTTACTCAGGTGGATTGGGGATTATTTGCTCGGACGCAAAGCAAAAGTTTCTTTTCAGGGCTTCAAATCTGCAGCAAAAAGTGTTGAGTTAGGCACCCCTCAAGGTGATGTTTTAATTCCTATACTTTTCAATATATTAATAGATTGGATAGGGAGACTCAGTTTTCCACATGGCACTCTAGTCTCGATTTATGCGGATGACATCCTGTTACAATGTGTTAATGAAAGGGTAATGACTCAGGCGCTTGCTGAGCTTGAATCCTTGTGTTTATGTATAGGATCGGTGATAAATGGAGGTAAGACCAAATTTCAATCACGAGATGCGACCAAAAGAGTAATTATGTTTGATGGACAAAGACTGGAAAGAGTAACTAATTATAAGTACCTAGGCATGTATATTAGCTTTCATTCAACCCTAAGTGCTGTGAATTATGTGAAGAATATTTATAAGGCAAGATTGAAACCCTTGAAAGTATTGGCAAATAATGGGTTTGGGGTAGCACTATGGACCATGTATATTAACACTGTTAGGTCAATCATTGATTATGCTGCTCCTGTCCTTGTGTCTCTTCCACAGAAAAGCTTACAAGCTTTGGAAGTGGTGCAGAATGAGGCAATGAGAACTATATTAAGATGTGCAAGAACTACAACTATTGAAATTATGAGAATGGAATTGAATCTTCCTAGTATTCATTATAAAATTAAAGAGTTGATTATAGCTGCTGTCATTAGGATGACTAGAAGAGGTGATGATGCATTACTATCCTTGTTAAACACCTGTCAGACTGCCCGTAGCTCTGCTAAAGTAAACAGTTATCGTAAAAAGTTGTATGCAACCTTGCTTGAGTGTGGTGCATTCCAGTATTGTACATCTTTGAGGAAAACTGATAGTTCCATCCTGATTGCAGGATAAAATTAAAGTGAATATTCTGCAACTAAATGCCGAGAAAGATGAAGTTTGTGCTCTAGAGTTGAAACAAATCTTATCTAAGCTTAATGTTTTATCCAGACATAACATGGTTCACATGTATTGTGATGGTTCAGTGAGTGGTGCCAAGGTTGGGTGTGGGGCAGTAATTAGGGAATATGTTGAACAGGGTGAACCATGTATTGATGAACACATATCTAAGAGACTTGGCAATTTTTCATCCACCACAACAGCAAAACTTCAAGCTATATATGAAGGATCATTAGTTGCATACCTGAAAGACAAAGATATTTATGAATTTGCAGATACTCAGAGTGCTTTGTTTTCTCTTAATAGTGTTGATACTGTAAATGATGCATTGGTGTCCCACTGTAAAGTTATTGTCTTTCAGCTGAAAGATGCTGGGCATATTGTGCAATTTATGTAGATACCATCACATATTGGTATTTGCCTCAACGAAACTGCTGACAAGCTTGCAAAGGAGGCATCAAATAAAAGTTCCATTGATTCTGAGGTCACCATGAATTTCAGATGAGTCAAGGGTGTCTTGACGAGTAAGAGACGATGGGACTGAAAATATTGTCAAAATCATGGACAATGGAAGTGAAAGTATGAGACACTATGTGACTGTTTACAACACAAATGTATGTTATGGTAAAACATCCACTAGAGTTGACACTTATTATGCCGCTAAGGTTAGGGTATAAATATTGTTGGCAGTATATAAATGATGAGGATGGAATACCCTGCAAGCTTTGTAATCAAGAAAATTCTCACCTTGCAACACTATCTATGTTTTTTGTCCAAATACAGGAGACTATAGGAACCCTAACATCAGTGACGTCACCATGCACGTTTGTCACATGGTAAATAACAATGTCGTGCCCAGCATCTTAAAAAAAAAAAGTACAAATTCTTTGGCTCAAGCGTATGATGTATTGTGCAATATATATAGATATACATACATAATTTTATTTTTCAATGATAGCACAAATGTCAACATAAGTTCAAATATTTTTCTCACACTAGGTATTTTGTAAGGCATTACAAGGTCAGCTGGGTGGGTATCTCAGCATGCTGACTGCCCCCTTTGATGTATCTTTTAGGTCTATAAACCATTTGAATTTGAATTTGAATTTGATTCAGCCTCCCTTAAGAAATACTTGTATTTCTTTTACTTAGCTCAACAATCACACAAGTTAGGTGAATTTTCTTTACATCCACCAACGAAGCAGTGTTTGTTCAACTATATCACCATTTTCAATCTCGATAGGGTGAAAAAAAAAGTAATTATGCCAAGAATAAGGTAAGGTGGTATCATCCAGTATCACGCTGGAAGCAAAGTAGGGTGGAGGTGAGTGATTCTCTCCCTTTCCCTCAATTCCTCCCTCCCTCCCTGGCACCTTTTCTCCCCACCCTCCTTCCCTCCCTCCCCGCCCACCTCAAGAGCCACAGTTTATCAGTTATAAGATATCTCTCTCTCTCTCATCGTTGGCAGGCAAGTACCGAGGCAGTGTTGGAACAAGCAAATGATGCGTGTCGCTGGCAGATGATTACTCGCTATCTTAATATTTGCCGCCCGTGAGTTTCACTTTACTTCTCTTGACACTAAAAGCACAACGCAAGCTACTGCCTCAGAAAAGCAGTGAATGAAACTCAAAACTAATATGAGTATGAATGTAAAGGCTTCGGAGGAGCTAGAAGACAATAATTTCTTATCTAACGTAAAAATAAATAAATAAAAAATAAATAAATAATAATAATAATAATAATAATAATAATAATAATAATAATAATAATAATAATCATCATAGGAGAAGGTGGAAACGTTTTTCTGCCACTTCCGATGCAAAAAGAAAAAAAAAAACATTAATTTTCATTATGAGATCTTAGGTAAAGCACGAGGCTATTCACCAGATCAGATCAAACATAAAAACAGACTGGGTGAAGAGTGAATGAGTTAGGCAAGGTTGTATATTGTCACCAACCCTTTTTAGCTTGCATACAGAGGAATTGGGTGCCAAAATTAGAAGAATGAATGAAGGATTAAGTGTGGGGAATGATAAGATACGTGTGGTCTTATATGTAGATGATGTAGTGGTTATTGAATGAATCAGCAGATAGGCTCCAAAATTTGTTGGATGATGTAGAAGGGTATGGGAAACACTCTGGAGTGAGATTTAGCAGTGAGAAAAGCAAAATAGTGATAGTAAATAGATCAGAGAATGAAAGAAATTTAATGTGGAAACTGAGTGTGAGTTACAACAGAATGATGAATACAAGTAGCTGCAGTAAGTTTGATAAATCCGGACCCTGGAGTGTGTGAAGTATGCTAGAGACAACGAGATGATGCAAGTGGTACTGAGAGAATTGGGAAACGTCAGAGTGGAGAAGACAGGAACGGAATGAATGGTATTGCTGCTGGGACTGTGTGGAGAGACGAATGAAAAGATTGATTGATTGATTGATATACTTATTGTTGCATTAATAATGAAATACAACAAAGGAGGAGACGGACCTTGCCATCCATCCCCTGGGCAAAGACTTAAGGGTAAAGTATCAAAAATATAAAAATATATAGTATACATTACAAAAATATAAATAGATAAATAAATAAATAAATAAAGATATTGCACACCTTATTGCATAAATATCCTACAGTCTGGGAGCAAACATAGGATATTCCTTGAGTATATCCCTGAGAGTGGCTGAGTCTAAGAAATGGTCAGTGAGGGTATACAAGTCATATTGATCTTGCAGCCTAAATTTAGCAATGAGAGGACGTTCTGTGACATAACGAAGCAGAGTGTGTCCCCTTGGTACAGCACATAGCACACAGCATACACCAAGAGAAGCACTGACTTCCCAAAAGTATTTATAGCTTAATTTGAGCCTCACTGCCACCCTGTCATGTGATGCAGTGTGTCTCCCATAGGTGTAAGCACAGCTCTGGGAGACACGTACGAGTACATAGAGAAGACTACTGCCACTGCTCCTATGGCAACAAAGCTCCAACTGATCACTAATGCTACTATGTACAAAGTCCTTAATGCTACTCTTAACATAGCCCAGAGTGTACTCAGCGCCAGGGTCCACTGTGTTGTCCTGAAGGGCACATTGAGCAAGGTGGTCTGCCTTTTCATTAAGTGGGATACCCACATGAGAGGGTATCCAGGTGAAATGGACCGTGGCACCAGCACCTTCTAAGGCGTGGATGAGATCAAGACATTTATTAACTAGATCACAGTCCATGGGGGAGGTAGATTGGAGAGCATACAGTGCAGCCTGACTGTCAACAAAGAAGTACACATCCTTATGGAGAGGCGCCACAATATGGAGCGCCTCCAGAACAGCATATAGTTCTGCCCTAATGGAGGACATGTGTGCAGGGAGCGGCCTGGAAACCTCAGTGTCAGTGTAGTGATTGGCAGAAATGTAGTCACGGATGAGCAGCCCACATCCAGACCTGCTGCCATTGACTGATCCATCACAATAAACATGAATAACCTGAACATGGGGGTACTTGGACAATTTAGACAAGAACATGTCTTGCAGCACATGAGGGAGCCAGTTCCTCTTGGGCTGATGCAGTGCATGAATATCAACACTGACACGGTGAGGGTTCCAAGTGGGTTGGAGCGATGACATAACAATGTTAATACAGGCCTTAGCTATACCTACACTTGTAAGAACTCCCAAGATCTTCCTGAGGTATGGAGTTGTAGGAGTCTGAGGATCATGATACAGGGAGTCAGTGATCTCTTCAGAGAGTCGGAGCCCGTGCATAGCATCCAACCAACAATACAACAAGTAATTTCCTGTATCCTACATATAATACTCGGCAGGTGCAGTTCAGCTTTGAGGACCTCAATCCATGCAGTCCTGGGGCATCCCAAAATTATTCTCATGGCTTTATTCTGAACAAGCTCCAGGGGACGGAGCTGGGTGGCACTAAACTGTATTAAAATAGGGGCTGCGTAGTCAATGAGGGACCGTACAAGAGATATATAGAACATCCCTAGGACTGGAATGCCAGCCCTCAGGCCCCTGTTTGCTAGTAGCCAAAGTGGTGTTAGCCATGGCAGACAGAGGTCTCGAACATAGTGTACAGCATGGAGTGACTTCCTGAAACTCAGCTGAACACCCAGGTACTTGTGTGTATGAACTCTAGGGATGGGAACAATATTTACAGTGGGCGGTCGAGGGACCTTCCCTTTGGTTTGAAATTTGGTTTTACATTCACTAATTACAAGTCCCATTTGAACACACAATGCTGCTAGTTGTGACAGAGCTAACTGGAGAATCCTGGGTGTGGGGCATTGGAGAAGTATGTCGTCAGCTTAGATGAGGACCTGGGTGCCCTGCAGGAAGGAACAACGTGCAATTTTGTCCATTAAAACGAAAAGCATTGGACTATGGACTCCACCCTGTGGTGTTCCAAACTCAAAGACTTCCTCTGAGGGGACTGCACCTGGAAACCAAACCTGTGCTGTTCTATTGCACAAATAGTCCCTGATCCATCCTAATAATCTACCTTTGACACCTTTGAGAATTAATTCCTCCATAATAACATTTTTGTTGGCCCTGTCGAAGGCACCCTTGAGATCAACGAAAGCTCTGCAGGTAGCATCCTTATTTATAAGGCACTCAACAAAGCAATGACTTGTAGAATGAGGAATGAGGAAGCCATCTACATTGCCAGAGTACATGGCCCACCTTATATATAAGCCTGTTCAATATTACCCTTTCCATCATCTTGCACAGACAGCTGGTGAGAGAAATGGGGCGAAAGGTGCCATCACCTTTGGGGATTGGGATGATATCAGCCTCTAATTTCTCCACCGCAGAGATGTCTCTTTCCCTCACCTCCCTTTTCAAAATACTCCACAAGTTCTCTATGGGGGCTGAGGTCTGTACTGTTGCTTGGCCAGTCGGGAATATACCCAACCTCATTATCCTGAAGCCAGTTTTTGATAGAGTGTGCTCTGTGTGCTGGGGCCCCGTTATGATGGAGGATCTCAGCACCACTATTAGCAAAACACTCCCCCACAAGTGTTTTTTCCAAGATGTTAAGATAAGCTTGCTGGTTTACCATGACATTCTTCCGCAGCACCACTAATGGCCCCTTACCCCCATACCCGAAAGCACCTCATACCATAAGGAATGGAGGGTGTTTTACTGTAAGGGTGCATTACTTGGGGTCATTCCTGTTCACACCCTTCCTCACCCACATCTTCCTTTCCTTCGTGTCACTCACTATGAATAACGACTCGCCAGTCCAAAGGACACTGCGCCACTTTTCTAATGGCCACTCCAAATATTTCCTAGCAAATGCCTTACGAGTTTTCCTTTGGTGTTCATTTAAAGCGGGTTTTCTACGTGCTGCTACTTTTGTAGCCGCACCGGCTGGGCATCAATTGGCTCTCAGGTGATCTATTTTACTGATCACACCCATCATCGTAGGGTCGAGGAAAGGCAGTTCTCCCTGACGCGTTTATTGATGAGGTAGGCATGACTGTAAGAACTGCGAACAAGTTATCGGTCTCAATTTCTTACAAAATGATATTATACACTGATATTAAACACTTTCAACACATTACAATATTCATTAACAATACATGCAATTAACTTGGCACTATGACAATCAGTTTTTACTACAAAATTAAAGTATTTACCTCGGTCACCATCCTGCCCGTCTTTGTCTGAGCGCGACTTGGCCGTGAGTGATGCCCACAGGCGACTAGCAGGTTAACCCCACACTACCAACAAGTGAGCATCGACTTCGGTGCTTAATATAGCATTGAATACTGATACTTACACATATTACACGTTTTCATGCAAATAAAAAACTATTGAACATTTCACTTATATATGCCGAGGAATAATCACATGAGGTACATACGCTTTACATATAGTAACATGGCTCCCCTAAATTGTGTAACAATTTACCTTAAATTAAAATTAGTATGTACCTTAAAACTAGGATTAGCACATAATATGTTTTGTTACACTGGCTTCTTGGCGGGGATGCTCCGGTCTATTATTATGCATTACCTTCTAACAGCAATACTAGACTATGTATTGGCCTCTCTATGATGGTCCTGTTTGCCTTTATGTGTCTTCCCTGGTTGTCGAGATTACAGTCTGAAACCAGGACCTTAACCTTTCTCACTAGGCCATCATGATCAGGAGATACTTCTGTTACTCTTCCCAGTTTCCACTGGTTCCTTGCTAAATTCTGATCTTTGATGATAACTATGTCATTTACACTGAGATTCCTCTTTGGTGTTGTCCAAAATACTTCTTCCACATTATTGTACTCTAGTTCTCCCTTCAAGAGTTTATGGATTCTAACTGACACCACTGCTGCTGCTAGTTCTAGTCTGGGAATTGTCATGGTTTTTAGAGGTGTGACACGTGACTTTGCCATTACTAATGCACAATGAATTTGGCCAGTCTTGCTAATTAATCTAATATATAAGCACTGGCCATATCCCTCTTGACAGGCATCTGAAAAGTGATGGAGTTCAACCTTTTCTACTTCCCCAAAGTCATCAGGTTTGTAGCATCTAGGTACCTTTAACTGATCTAGTTTGTGCAGCTCATCCTTCCATTTTATCCATTTAGGTTTGACATAATCTGGCACCTCATTATCCCATTCAACTGCATTCTTACATAATTCTTGTAAAATTTGCTTTCCAGTCAGTATGAGAGGTGACACTAGACCTAATGGATCATATATAGAGCTCACTGTTGACAGAATGCCTCTCCTGGTGAGTGGCTTGTCTTTCAGCTTTATTCTAAATTGAAATGTGTCAGATTCTATGCACCACTCAACTCCCAAAGTTCTTTCTATAGGCAGTGTGTCTTCATTCTTACTAAAATCCAAACTTTTAATTCCATCTGCTCTCTCATGAGGAGAAATTGCACCTAATACATCTTTGTTGTTTGACAAGAACTTATGAAGGTTAAAACCTCCCTTGTAACATAATTCTTTGCTCTGCTGAATAAGAGTGACAGCTTCATCCATTGTAGCTACTGACTTCAAACCATCATCAACATAAAAGTTGTTTCTTACAAACTTGGCTGCATCAGATCCACACCCGTAGTCATCTGCAGCTTTCTTAAGTGCAAAGTTGGCTACACTTGGAGATGAAGTAGCTCCAAACAGGTGAGCTGTCATCCTGTATTCAGCTATCTCATTATTAAGGTCACCATTTTCCCACCAAAGGAATCTTAACATGTCTCTGTGTTCTGGGTTGACCTTCACTTGATGGTACATTGCTTCTATATCACATACAAGTGCAATCTTTTCTTGCCTAAACCTACACAACACTCCAATAAGTTTGTTGGTAAGGTCTGGGCCTTGTAACAGGTGACTGTTTAATGACTGGTTCCTATAGTTTGCACTAGTCAAATACAACTCTTAACTTCTTTGGCTTTCTCGGATGATAGACTCCATGATGTGGAATGTACCAGACCTTACCATCATTCCTAACTAAATCCTTTGTCGGTACAACCTCTGCATAACCTTTTGTAATCATATCATCCATGAACACTTTGTAATCACCTTTGTGTTGATTATCCTTCTCAAGTTTAGCTTTTAACTTCTTGAGTCTCTGCTCTGCTAATAGTTTGTTGTTTGGAAGCTTGACGTTATCATCTTTAAGAGGAAGGGGCAACTCATAATGGCCATCCTTCAGCTGATGTACTCCTTCTTTCATCTTACTCATAAACCTTTTATCTTCATATGATAATGGAGTGTCAGCTGACTTTCTATCACTGAAGTCAAGTTCAAACATATCTCTCACTTGAGAAGGATTAATCATCTCTTTGGTTTTAGTAGGAACCACTAAGAAATTAACCCTCTTTTCTTCATTGATTTCTACTTCTTGTGTCACTGTTCTGTAGACTACCACTGTATCCTCCAATGGACTTGAATGGGGTGAGATTTTACCAATGATCCCCCAACCTAGCTCTGTCCTACGAGCATAGGGATGCTTCTTGCTATCACCTGCTATTTGCTCTTCTGCCATAATAGCTTCTGCACAATCAAGACCAATGAGGGGTCCTATGTCAACGTTTGGGTCATATTTCATTAGTTTGTCAGAGATTGCCTTTAAGTGGGGCCAGTCGCAAGCAGTCTCGGGCCTTGGTATCTGACTCCGTCCAGCTGAAATGTTTTCTGTTGAATATGCTGAAGGGATTGATATTTCCACTTCTTCATTATAACCTCTTACTTTAAGTCCATGAATTTTGATAGAATCAGTGATTTGTTTTCCACTTATTGTGTGGATATTGAGTGACACTGATGGTCCGCTAACTCCCAATTTATTCAGAGTGCTTTCCTTGATGAATGAAGCATCAGACTGCTCATCCAGCAGGGCATACACTAAAACTTTATTCTCTTCATTACTAACATGATGTAACCATACAGGAACTATCATGGTGTGCATGTCATGTGTCACTGATTCTGTAACTTTGACCTTATTTGCTACTACTGTGGGTTTATCATCTTTAGGCTGAATTGCTTGTGCTGGCACCTTTTGGCTCTCAGTTCTTGTCATATCATCATTGTGAAGAGCTGTGGGATGGTATCTCTGACATACTTTACAAACTTTCCTTCTTCTACAATCCTTTCCTTTATGACCCATTTTTAGACACCCTGTACATAACCATTTTTCTTTAGCAAATTTGTACCTAGTATTACCATCAAGTTTGGCAAATTCCTTGCAATCATCTAAATCATGATCCTTTGTACAGTAATGACAGAATCGTCCTTTCCTTTCCTGGTCCTTGGGATACTGTTTGTTGGCTTGTACATTTACTTTACTTTGGAATGACCACATTGGTTTTTCCTCAATTGCTTTAGCCATGAAAGTTCTACTCCCTCTATTCTTTGTCATGATGTTTGATTCCCTTGGTTTCCAATTGGTTGCCCTTGTGTGAGTTTTGATCCATTCATTTACTTCCCTACTTACTGAATTCCAGGAAACAAATTTATTGCTTGCTCCCTTTGCTTCTTTCTGGACAAATTCACATAACATTTCAAAGGGTGGGTGGTGCTCTTCATTGCTACTAGAAGTGTTGTTATTACTGTTAGTATCAAGATATATCATCGCTTGCTTTCTCCAGTCATGAACAATATGTTCTGGGAGTTTTGCTAGCACCTTTCTCTGCTCTCTAGGGTCATTCAGAAATGACAAATAAGAAGTGTGTTTCATTGCAGCTAAACAGCACTTCAAAAAATCTGAGAATGCTGTTAATGCTGGACCATTATGTGGAGAGATTGGTAGCCAATTCATTAACTTTTTTGTGTAAGCATCAGCTATGATGCTTTTGTTTCCAAATCTATCACTAAGAATTTTCTTTGCTTGCACATAGTCAGCATCAGAGTTAAAGTGCATTAACATTTTAATGGCATCCTTTGCCTCACCAGTTGTATACCTATCTAAGTAGGCAAGTCTCTCTTTACCAATAGAAGTTTTAGACTCTACATAAGTTTCAAAGCTTTTCAACCGACTTGGAAATTCCATGGATTCTCCATCAAAGGTGTTAGGCTCTATTGGAGGGAGGCTCCACTTGGGATCAGGTATGTTGATTGCAAAGGTTCCCCCAGGATGGGAAAAGGATTGATGATTCTGTCTCACATTATTCACATTATTAGGCATGTTAACATTATGAGTGTGTCTACGAGAGCTTGGTATAAGACTTTGAGCTGTAGGGTTGAGATTTATTACCTGAGGTTCACTAAATATTTGTCCATGTACTTCATTTGTCATCAATTCATTATCTCTATTGCAAGAAGAAGGTTCCTGTGGGTCATGGAATGTAACATATTTGTGAGGCATGGCATTGTCACTTTGTTGATTTGCAATTGCTTGTGCTTTCATTTCATTTTGTGACTCTATGTATTGTTGAAGATAACTTTGCTTCTCTACACTTTCATCATTACCTGGAAGCATTTTTACTTCTTCTTCAACTAAGCTAAGAGCATTAAGTTCTGCACTAGCAACTGCTAAATCTCTCTCTTTCTTTTTCTTTGAGAACATTGCTTCTGCCTCTGCTAAACTATCATGATATTCCATTTCCTTTTTAAGTCTGGCTACCTTTGCTGCTGCTTCTTGCTTTCTTTGTGCTGCTGATGAACATGATGAAGTAGATGAGACTCTAGAATGCCTAGACCGTTTGCTAGAACAAATTGATCCTCTGTCATTCTTTAACTCCTTTCTTTTACATTCTATATTTCCTAATATTTCATGGTGAACTTGTTGATTGTGTTCCAGCTCTTCATTTAGCTCCTCTGACCTTTCTGGCTCTAGTTCCACCAGTTTTGTGTATTCCACATAATACTGATGAAATGCCTCTATTACTTCACTTGACATGGGCTCTAATTCAAAGGGGCTAATTACAATTTTTAATCCTTTCTTAATTTTGCTGGTAACACTGCTCCATTTATGCTTACAGGACTCTGCTCTTCCTTTGGTTACACTGACTTGATATTCTCTTCCTTTGTCGGTCAGTACTCGCTCCCTGACACTAACTTCTTCAATACAAGTTTGATCCCTGTCCACTTGCTCACCCTCACCTTCCCTAAGGCCATCTATGGCATTAATTTCCTCAGTATCAGACATATCTAACAACTTAATTGTGTCAATACTGAGACACTGAAAGAGCAATTTAAAATTACCACTCTTAATATTAGCTAGTTGTGGGTAATTATCACTTAGGCTACTCAATTCAGTGCACATACATACTATTATACTTTCTTGCCTGTGACCATGGGTTCTACAAAATGGTGGCGAGGCACAGTGGGTAGAAGGGAGTGGTTGTCGTCAAGGGTAGAGCTGACCCCGGGGCCTCAGAGGTCAACCTATAGGCTTACATCAGCGTCCCCTCATCCTGTGACTCACTCTTGCTACGGTTTCACATGGAGCCAATTTCTTGCTTGTAGGTCGAGTTCTTACTGTAGCCGCACCGGCTGGGCATCAATTGGCTCTCAGGTGATCTGTTTTACTGATCACACCCATCATCGTAGGGTCGAGGAAAGGCAGTTCTCCCTGACACGTTTATTGATGAGGTAGGCATGACCGTAAGAACTGCGAACAAGTTCTCGGTCTCAATTTCTTACAAAATAACATTATAGTTAGTTAGTTGTTTATTGACAAAAGAATCCTTTTACAAAATAAACGAAGAACAAATAATTGTACAAGTACTTTTGTCCATGAAAAGTAACAAACATGCATTTGATGTAGAGGTGATTCTTACATATTATACTTATATACTCAGTACTTCAAAAATATAGCTACACACTTCCTGTATATAGATATTCTCTTCCATTATGTCATTTATATCGCCAAATCTGAGCATTTGATAACTATTACGTAGATCAGCAGTCATTTTGCACTCTAACAACACATGTTTTTCGGTTTAAACATGAACACCGTCGCACAAACATACTCTCTGCTCAGTTGGCGTTCGACTCCACCTGCCTGTTTCAATTCTTAGATTGTGTGACATTAATCTCAGTCTTGTGAATGCCTCTCGCTGGTAATCGGGCACATACTTATCAGTCTTATAAATATTGTGAACTGTCAGTGTCGGGTTAAAGTCATTCACATATGTCCGGATCTTAGTGGCACTGTTCGGTGTGTTCCTCAAAATATTTCTCAATTTTTCCATGGGGTCATTATCTGATATCAGGGATATTTCTCTATTAAGGAATCTATATCCAGGTGTGTTTTCTCTCCTGCAAAGGTCATACACAATATAAAAAGGTTGTTCCATATCTATGACCTCCAACTTAGATTTTAAGAAGTTTTTCCTCCTTCGCTTTACTAATTCTATTACAGGTAAAATGCCGCTTTCAACCATACATAAATTTATGCTGGTATTTTTTCTCAAACCTAATAAACACTTTACTAAACTGTTGTATTGTCTTTCTAAGTTCTTAGTCTTGTTTGTCAGCCACGACTCACAACTGTACAGTAAGGCTGACGTCACGGCAGCATCAAAAACCTTTTTCTTCAATATAAATGGCATTAATGTATTTGCTGCACAAAAAATAGAAAATTTGTTCTGTGTCGCTTCACTCATTGTTTGGTGCATGTTAAGTACATCGTCCATTCCGGCAGTGTCTGTGAACCAGGCACCGAGGTACAAGTACCTGGCAGCATAGTTCACTACCACCTCACCCACCTTTAAGTCATGTTTGTCTCTATCATCACCGTTTACCACAAAAAATTTTCTTTTCTTCTCATTGATAAGCATTCCGTATTCACTACAATAACGTAACACGATGTTCATTTTCTTTTCACACATTTCTCTACTTGTTGCAACGATCACTGCGTCATCCATTAACAGCATTGTATGTAAACTTCCTAAGAAATCGTCTGCTGCTATTTCGTTTTTCAGCATCTTTACCATATGGTCAATATACAAAGTAAAAAGCAGACAACTGGTCAGGGCCCCTTGACGAACACCAACAAATGATTCAATGATTGCAGATTTCATAATATTTCTAGTACAG
Organism: Scylla paramamosain; assembly: GCF_035594125.1. Classification (NCBI taxonomy): domain Eukaryota; kingdom Metazoa; phylum Arthropoda; class Malacostraca; order Decapoda; family Portunidae; genus Scylla; species Scylla paramamosain. The sequence goes on from NC_087190.1 coordinate 10,046,934, forward strand.
GTATACATAGCTTTAATGGCTCTAATCATTACCTTACCACATCCACGCTCTTTTAAAGCATCTATGAGTTTTCCTCTGGGGACCCGATCGTATGCCTTACTAAAATCTATAAACAGGACATACAGTTTTCTCTTCTTGTACATAACATAGTCACAGAGTAACCTCAAAGCAGTAATCTGTTCAACACAGCCTCTCTGTTTTTGTGCTCCCGCTTGACACTTGTCGATGTTCCACCATAATTTCAATCTATTCAATATCATAGTGTCATAAACTTTAGCTAGGGTATCCATTATAGTGATTCCTCTATAATTACCACAAATCATACGATTACCTGACTTAAATAATACAATTAGCTTGTTGTAACACCATAACAGGGGGTAACATATTTGAGTGAACACTACATTAAACACATTCAAGATAAATAACTTCCATGTTACATCAAACACCTTAATCATGGCCGGGCATAATCCTATATAACTTTTGTTCTTCGTAACATTCAGTGCATCGTCAAGTTCAGTCATAGAAAAAGGATCATCTAAAATTGGTATATATGGCATATTTTCCAAATCATCAACATGTAACACACTATCGGCAATCGGTTGCTCACTAGATGGATTCAGTAACTTTTCAAAATGTTCTTGAAAATTAAGTTCTGAAGGCTTTTCCGTATCCTCATATTGTAGTTTTCCTTTCCAATTAATTGACTTCCAAATCGTCTTACAGTCATTTTCATCAAGCAATCTTTTCCACCTCTGTTGAGTTTCATCCCATGCCTGAGTGCGACCCAAACCCCGCACCGTATGTCTCCGTGCGCACTCCATAATGGTGGAGTATCCTGCTTCTAACACTGCTTCTATATCCTCAGTTGTGTTCACTTGTGGCACAGCAAGGCTATGTAATTCATTTGCCATGCTCTCTAAATTCACTCTCTTGTGACATACACTCTTACGTAGTTTATGCTGTGACTGATGGTAGCATGAGTTACCCAAGTCTACTGACCTAGCTAACAGTTCTCTGGCTGGTGCACACACTCCACTGTCTAGGTTCAAAGTAACACTCAGAGGTGCATGGTCTGATCTTCCTATCTCTTGATTCACTACAAGTCCTTCAATCAAATCTACAGCATTTTCCTTTACTAAACACAAATCAATCTCGGAAATCCACCCATCCTTTCGTCTAAATGACAAACCACCTCCTACAACCTTATTACCTGTTTTTAAGTGGTTAACAATCACCATTTTATTATTGTTGCACACATTCACAAGTATTTTGCCATGGTCATTCTTAGTTATGTCTTTCACCTCTTGGTATTCATATAGGTTTCCCATTTCGTCTCTAATTATAGGTTCTCCTACACGGATATCAAACACTTTCAACACATTACAATATTCATTAACAATACATGCAATTAACTTGGCACTATGACAATCAGTTTTTACTACAAAATTAAAGTATTTACCTCGGTCACCATCCTGCCCGTCTTTGTCTGAGCGCGACTTGGCCGTGAGTGATGCCCGCAGGCGACTAGCAGGTTAACCCCACACTACCAACAAGTGAGCATCGGCTTCGGTGCTTAATATAGCATTGAATACTGATACTTACACATATTACACGTTTTCATGCAAATAGAAAACTATTGAACATTTCACTTATATATGCCGAGGAATAATCACATGAGGTACATACGCTTTACATACAGTAACAACTTTTTTGTAACGGAGTTGCTTGTGGAGCGCGCCAGACACAGTCAGCCCTAACAGTCACATCACCAAGTAGCTGGGGGTTTTCCTCCCATAAGGGTGGGAGTGACACCCACGCACCGTTTCAGAACTCTGAGCGAAGTTTCATTAATTTTCGTTGGTCTCCCATTAGTCTTAGCAGGAGTAGGTACACAAGCACCAGAGGATTCTTTGAACTTAGCAACCAAGCGACGAACACTTCGTTCACTCACACTGGTTTCCTTAACTATGTCCTTCGTTTGAAGGCCTAATTTGTGACGCTGAATCACACTGACCCTAGTAACATGATCAAGGGGCTTCCCACTCATGAGGTATAGATGTCACACACGATAGCGCAATGAATGAATAGTTTCTAGGTGCGAGGGAGAATGGCCGCGGTCAAGCAATACATTCCAAATGTTGTCTTGATTGATACTGAGACACGATGTCTATTGCAACTGATGAGTGAGCGATGGGGTATGGTTACTATGTAGTCAGTTACCCGCGGGGAATTTTTTCTTAAGTGAAAAATGGATGGTGCCAAGTAATGAAATAAAAGCTGGTCGGCCTCCTACCCGGCCAGCCTTTATTTACTAGTATACTTTTGTAGCTGTCCAGAGGCAGCTAAAGGATTCTAGACCCACACGGTGACGCGAATCGTTTATTGCATTCGGTCAAACCTGAAGACGTACATAATAAAACATAAGACATGCGTAGCACTACTACCTTGGAGTAATCCCGAGTCACCTGTAGCATTAAGATCAAGATGAAGTTGATGAAGATGAAGATGAAGCCTTGAGAGGTGACATGGGATGGAGCACCTTTAGAGAAAGACTCACAAAAGCCACACTTAGGTACAAGATTAGGCTTGAGAGAATGGATGATGCAAGAATAGCAAGGAAGATGTACCTGTGGAATGAAAGTGGAAGCAAATGGAGGAAGAGATGCATGAGAATGACAGACAGGAATGGATTGCAAGTTGTGTGGGCGATAAGAATGGCACGGAGGAATCAAAATGAGCGTGAATGGGTGGTAACAAGAGGAGGCAGAGTGGGAGCCGAATGGGATGTGAGAAAATGGAAGAATGAGATAGACAAAGAAGTGAAATGTGTGGGACTGAATGAATGGAAGAATGAAATGGAAAGAAAGAAGACCCTGGATTTTTTTTTTTTTTTTTTTATGTAGGAAGGATACTGGCCAAGGGCAACAAAAATCTAATAAAAAAAATGCCCACTGAAATGCCAGTCCCTTAAAAGGGTCAAAGCAGTGGTCAAAAATTGGTGGATAAGTGTCTTGAAACCTCCCTCTTGAAGGAATTCAAGTCATAGGAAGGTGGAAATACAGAAGCAGGCAAGGAGTTCCAGAGTTTACCAGAGAAAGGGATGAATGATTGAGAATACTGGTTAACTCTTGCGTTAGAGAGGTGGACAGAATAGGGGTGAGAGAAAGAAGAAAGTCTTGTGCAGCGAGGCCGCGGAAGGAGGGGAGGCATGCAGTTAGCAAGATCGGAAGAGCAGTTGGCATGAAAATAGCGGTAGAAGACAGCTAGATATGCAACATTGCGGCGGTGAGAGAGGGGCTGAAGACAGTCAGTTAGAGGAGAGGAGTTGATGAGACGAAAAGCTTTTGATTCAACCCTGTCTAGAAGAGCAGTATGAGTGGAACCCCCCCAGACATGTGAAGCATACTCCATACGAGTACATGGACAGATAAGGCCCTTGTACAGAGTTAGCAGCTGGGGGGGTGAGAGAAACTGGCGGAGACGTCTCGGAACACCTACCTTCATAGAAGCTGTTTTAGCTAGAGATGAGATGTGAAGTTTCCAGTTCAGATTATAAGTAAAGGACAGACCGAGGATGTTCAGTGTAGAAGAGGAGGACAGTTGAGTGTCATTGAAGAAGAGGGGATAGTTGTCTGGAAGATTGTGTCGAGTTGATAGATGGAGGAATTGAGTTTTTGAGGCATTGAACAATACCAAGTTTGCTCTGCCCCAATCAGAAATTTTAGAAAGATCAGAAGTCAGGCGTTCTGTGGCTTCCCTGCATGACATGTTTACCTCCTGAAGGGTTGGACGTCTATGAAAAGACGTGGAAAAGTGCAGGGTGGTATCATCAGCATAGGAGTGGATAGGACAAGAAGTTTGGTTTAGAAGATCATTAATGAATAATAAGAAGAGAGTGGGTGACAGGACAGAACCCTGAGGAACACCACTGTTAATAGATTTAGGAGAAGAACAGTGACCGTCTACCACAGCAGAAAGGAAACTTGAGATGAAGTTACAGAGAGAAGGATAGAAACCGTAGGAGGGTAGTTTTGAAATCAAAGCTTTGTGCCAGACTTTATCAAAGGCTTTTGATATGTCCAAGGCAACAGCAAAAGTTTCACCAAAGTCTCTAAAAGAGGATGACCAAGACTCAGTAAGGAAAGCCAGAAGATCACCAGTAGAGCGGCCTTGACGGAACCCATACTGGCGATCAGATAGAAGGTTGTGAAGTGATAGATGTTTAAGAATCTTCCTGTTGAGGATAGATTCAAAAACTTTAGATAAGCAGGAAATTAAAGCAATAGGGCGGTAGTTTGAGGGATTAGAGCGGTCACCCTTTTTAGGAACAGGTTGAATGTAGGCAAACTTCCAGCAAGAAGGAAAGGTAGATGTTGACAGACAGAGCTGAAAGAGTTTGACTAGGCAAGGTGCAAGCACGGAGGCACAGTTTCGGAGAACAATAGGAGGGACCCCATCAGGTCCATAAGCCTTCCGAGGGTTTAGTCCAGCGAGGGCATGGAAAACATCATTACGAAGAATTTTAATACGTGGCATGAAGTAGTCAGAGGGTGGAGGAGAGGGAGGAACAAGCCCAGAATCGTCCAAGGTAGAATTTTTAGCAAAGGTTTGAGCAAAGAGTTCAGCTTTAGAAATAGATGTGATAGCAGTGGTGCCATCTGGTTGAAGTAGAGGAGGGAAAGAAGAAGAAGCAAAGTTATTGGAGATATTTTTGGCTAGATGCCAGAAATCACGAGGGGAGTTAGATCTTGAAAGGTTTTGACATTTTCTGTTAATGAAGGAGTTTTTGGCTAGTTGGAGAACAGACTTGGCATGGTTCCGGGCAGAAATATAAAGTGCATGAGATTCTGGTGAAGGAAGGCTTAAGTACCTTTTGTGGGCCACCTCTCTATCATGTATAGCACGAGAACAAGCTGTGTTAAACCAAGGTTTAGAAGGTTTAGGTCGAGAAAAAGAATGAGGAATGTACGCCTCCATGCCAGACACTATCACCTCTGTTATGCGCTCAGCACACAAAGACGGGTCTCTGACACGGAAGCAGTAGTCATTCCAAGGAAAATCAGCAAAATACCTCCTCAGGTCCCCCCAACTAGCAGAGGCAAAACGCCAGAGGCACCTTCGCTTAGGGGGATCCTGAGGAGGGATTGGAGTGATAGGACAAGATAAAAATATGAGATTGTGATCGGAGGAGCCCAACGGAGAAGAAAGGGTGACAGCATAAGCAGAAGGATTAGAGGTCAGGAAAAGGTCAAGAAAGTTGGGCGTATCTCCAAGATGGTCAGGAATACGAGTAGGGTGTTGCACCAATTGCTCTAGGTCATGGAGGATAGCAAAGTTGTAGGCTAGTTCACCAGGATGGTCAGTGAAGGGAGAGGAAAGCCAAAGCTGGTGGTGAACATTGAAGTCTCCAAGAATGGAGATCTCTGCAAAAGGGAAGAGGGTCAGAATGTGCTCCACTTTGGAAGTTAAGTAGTCAAAGAATTTCTTATAGTCAGAGGAGTTAGGAGAGAGGTATACAGCACAGATAAATTTAGTATGAGAATGACTCTGTAGTCGTAGCCAGATGGTGGAAAACTCGGAAGATTCAAGAGCGTGGGCACGAGAGCAGGTTAAGTCATTGCGCACATAAACGCAGCATCCAGCTTTGGATCGAAAATGAGGATAGAGAAAGTAGGAGGGAACAGAAAAGGGGCTACTGTCAGTTGCCTCAGACATCTGAGTTTCAGTGAGGAAAAGAAGATGAGGTTTAGAAGAGGAGAGGTGGTGTTCTACAGATTGAAAATTAGATCTTAGACCGCGAATGTTGCAGAAGTTAATGAAGAAAAAGTTGAGGGGGGTGTCACTTAGGGTCGTCGACGGAAAGGCAGTCCAATCTGGGGACATTTATGGTCCCCTCCCCAGATGGGGACTCCGAGGCTGGTGTAGGAGTCGCCATGATTTTAAAATTTTTTGAGTGAAGGGTGTGTGTGTTATTAGGTGCTTGTAGTTTTGTGTGGAGGAAGAGAGTTGTCTTTGGAATGGTACAAGGAGAAAGAGGCCCCGAGGTATGAAAGGTGGTATGATGGAAGCCTGGGCGGTGATCTTCTCTTCCGAGCGAGGGCACAGTGTATGGATGTGAATGCAAGGAGTTACAGGTGGTCTGAGTCCCGCAGCAAAGTGTGCCAGATGTGTGACATGGGAGAGGATGAGACGGTGGAACATGTGGTGCTGGAGTGTGTGAAGTATGCCAGAGACAGGAATGAGATGATGCAAGTGATACTGACTGAGTTAGGGCATGATAGGAATGAAAGAGTGGAGAAGACAGGAAAGGAATGGATGGTGTTGTTGCTTGGACTGCGTAGAGAGGCGAATGAAAGGATGATTGAGGTGGTGAAAGAGTTTCTGGAGAGAATGTGGCGTGCCAGATGTATGAACAATTAGGATAGAGGATGCTGTTCGTTTCTCTTTTTTTTTTTTTTACCCCTTCTACAGGAGTTGCCGATCCAAAGGCCTGGCTCAGGAGTGATCCTGTGCCACCTGTACCATCAAGATCAAGATCAAGATGTGGTTGTGCCATGGCAATCAAAGGGTTCTGGGAAGAAGTAGGTGGGGTAGGTGAGATGTTTAGTGTGAGAGAAGGATGTGTAACACTGGAAAGGAAGAATGCAGATGAACTGGATGAAAGAATCAGTAGGGATGAAGTGGAGAGGTGTGTGAGAAGGCAGAAGAATGGCAAGGCAGCAGGTCCAGATGATATACCCTATGAGTTCTACAAGAATGGTGGGGAAGTAGTGATAGACAGAATGACTGAGTTATTCAACCGACTGTGGGATGAAGAGAGAGTGCCAAGAAAGTGGAATGAGAGCAGAGTGTGTCTGTTGCATAAGGGGGGATTTAAGAGTAAGAAGGAGCTGAAGAACTACAGGCCAATTGCACTAGTGAATACAATAGGTAAAGTTTTCAGTGCAGTGTTGAATGAGAGACTGTGTAAATGGATTGAGAGAGCTGGAGTGCTGGGTGAAGAACAGAATGGTTTTCGTAGGGATAGGAGAGCTGAGGACAATATGTTTGTGGTGAATGAAATGATTGAGAAGAAAAAGGAGGATGGGGGTAAATTGTACCTAGGTTTTTTGGATATAGAGAAAGCTTATGATAGAGTGAACAGAGAAATGCTAGGTAGAGTCTTAGAAAAGATTGGATTGAGTGCAAAGATAGTTAACATAGTGCAAAGTATGTATGTGGAAACAAGAGCTAGATACAGACTAGGAGACATAGAAACAGACTGGGTGAAGAGTGAGAGAGGAGTTAGGCAGGGCTGTATATTGTCACCAACCCTTTTTAGCCTCTATACAGAGGAGCTAGCAGCCAGGATGAGAAGAATGAATGTTACTGTATGTAAAGCGTATGTACCTCACGTCATTATTCCTCGGCATTTATAAGTGAAATGTTCAATAGTTTTCTATTTGCATGAAAACGTGTAATATGTGTAAGTATCAGTATTTAATGCTATATTAAGCACCGAAGCCGATGCTCACTTGTTAGTAGTGTGGGGTTAACCTGCTAGTCGCCTGCGGGCATCACTCACGGCCAAGTCACGCTCAGACAAAGACGGGCAGGATGGTGACCGAGGTAAATAATTTTGTAGTAAAAACTGATTGTCATAGTGCCAAGTCAATTGCATGTATTTTTAATGAATATTGTAATATGTTGAAAGTGTTTAATATCCGTGTATAATGTTATTTTGTAAGAAATTGAGACCGAGAACTTGTTCGCAGTTCTTACGGTCATGCCTACCTCATCAATAAACGTGTCAGGGAGAACTGCCTTTCCTCGACCCTACGATGATGGGTGTGATCAGTAAAACAGATCACCTGAGAACCAATTGATGCCCAGCCGGTGCGGCTACAGTAAGAACTCGGCCTACAAGCAAGAAATTGGCTCCATGTGAAACCGTAGCAAGAGTGAGTCACAGGACGAGGGGACGCTGACGTAAGCCTATGCGTTGACCTCTGAGGCCCCGGGGTCAGCTCTACCCTTGACGACAACCACTCCCTTCTACCCACTGTGCCTCGCCACCATTTTGTAGAACCCATGGTGTTACTGTATGTAAAGCGTATGTACCTCATGTCATTATTCCTCGGCATTTATAAGTGAAATGTTCAATAGTTTTCTATTTGCATGAAAAAATGTAATATGTGTAAGTATCAGTATTTAATGCTATATTAAGCACCGAAGCCGATGCTCACTTGTTAGTAGTGTGGGGTTAACCTGCTAGTCGCCTGCGGGCATCACTCACGGCCAAGTCGCCCTCAGACAAAGACGGGCAGGATGGTGACCGAGGTAAATACTTTAATTTTGTAGTGAAAACTGATTGTCATAGTGCCAAGTCAATTGCATGTATTGTTAATGAATATTGTAATATGTTGAAAGTGTTTAATATCAGTGTATAATGTTATTTTGTAAGAAATTGAGACCGAGAACTTGTTCGCAGTTCTTACGGTCATGCCTACCTGATCAATAAAAGTGTCAGGGAGAACTGCCTTTCCTCGACCCTACGATGATGGGTGTGATCAGTAAAACAGATCACCTGAGAGCCAATTGATGCCCAGCCGGTGCAGCTACAGTAAGAACTCGGCCTACAAGCAAGAAATTGGCTCCATGTGAAACCGTAGCAAGAGTGAGTCACAGGACGAGGGGACGCTGACGTAAGCCTATAGGTTGACCTCTGAGGCCCCGGGGTCAGCTCTACCCTTGACGACAACCACTCCCTTCTACCCACTGTGCCTCGCCACCATTTTGTAGAACCCATGGTCACAGGCAAGAAAGTATAATAGTATGTATGGGCACTGAATTGAGTAGCCTAAGTGAAAATTACCCACAGTTAGCTAGTATTAAAAGTGGTAATTTTAAATTGCTCTTTCAGTGTCTCAGTATTGACACAATTAAGTTGTTAGATATGTCTGATACTGGGGAAATTAATGCCGTAGATGGCCTTAGGGAAGGTGAGGGTGAGCAAGTGGACAGGGATCAAACTTGTATTGAAGAAGTTAGTGTCAGGGAGTGAGTGCCAACCGATAAAGGAAGAGAATATCAAGTCAGTGTAACCAAAGGAAGAGCAGAGTCCTGTAAGCGTAAATAGAGTAGTGTTACCAGCAAAATTAAGAAAGGATTAAAAATTGTAATTAGCCCCTTTGAATTAGAGCCCATGTCAAGTGAAGTAATACAGGCATTTCATCAGTATTATGTGGAATACACAAAGCTGGTGGAACTAGAGCCAGAAAGGTCAGAGGAGCTAAATGAAGAGCTGGAACACAATCAACGAGTTCACCATGAAATATTAGGAAGTATAGAATGTAAAAGAAAGGAGTTAAAGAATGACAGAGGATCAATTTGTTCTAGCAAACGGTCTAGGCATTCTAGAGTCTCATGTACTTCGTCACGTTCATCAGCAGCACAAAGAAAGCAAGAAGCAGCAGTAAAGGTAGCCAGACTTAAAAAGGAAATGGAATATCATGATAGTTTAGCAGAGGCAGAAGCAATGTTCTCAAAGAAAAAGAAAGAGAGAGATTTAGCAGTTGCTAGTGCAGAACTTAATGCTCTTAGCTTAGTTGAAGAAGAAGTAGAAATGCTTCCAGGTAATGATGAAAGTGTAGAGAAGCAAAGTTATCTTCAACAATACATAGAGTCACAAAATGAAATGAAAGCACAAGCAATTGCAAATCAACAAAGTGACAATGCCATGCCTCACAAATATGTTACATTCCATGACCCACAGGAACCTTCTTCTTGCAATAGAGATAATGAATTGATGACAAATGAAGTACATGGACAAATATTTAGTGAACCTCAGGTAATAAATCTCAACCCTACAGCTCAAAGTCTTGTACCAAGCTCTCGTAGACACACTCATAATGTCAACATGCCTAATAATGTGAATAATGTGAGACAGAATCATCAATCCTTTTCCCATCCTGGGGGAACCTTTGCAATCAACATACCTGATCCCAAGTTGAGCCTCCCTCCAATAGAACCTAACACTTTTGATGGAGAACCCATGGAATTTCCAAGTTGGTTGAAAAACTTTGAAACTTATGTAGAGTCTAAAACTTCTATTGGTAAAGAGAGACTTGCCTACTTAGAGAGGTATACAACTGGTGAGGCAAAGGATGCCATTAAAATGTTAATGCACTTTAACTCTGATGCTGACTATGTGCAAGCAAAGAAAATTCTTAGTGATAGATTTGGAAACAAAAGCATCATAGCTGATGCTTACACAAAAAAGTTAATGAATTGGCTACCAATCTCTCCGCATAATGGTCCAGCATTAACAGCATTCTCAGATTTTTTGAAGTGCTGTTTAGCTGCAATGAAACACACTTCTTATTTGTCATTTCTGAATGACCCTAAAGAGCAGAGAAAGGTGCTAGCAAAACTCCCGGAACATATTGTTCATGACTGGAGAAAGCAAGCGATGATATATCTTGATACTAACAGTAATAACAACACTTCTAGTAGCAATGAGAGCACCACCCACCCTTTGAAATGTTATGTGAATTTGTCCAGAAAGAAGCAAAAGGAGCAAGCAATCCATTTCTTTCCTGGAATTCAGTAAGTAGGGAAGTAAATGATTGGATCAAAACTCAAACAAGGGCAACCAATTGGAAACCAAGGGAATCAAACATCATGACAAAGAATAGAGGGAGTAGAACTTTCATGGCTAAACCAATTGAGGAAAAACCAATGTGGTCATTCCAAAGTAAAGTAAATGTACAAGCCAACAAACAGTATCCCAAGGACCAGGAAAGGAAAGGACGATTCTGTCACTACTGTACAAAGGATCATGATTTAGATGATTGCAAGGAATTTGCCAAACTTGATGGTAATACTAGGTACAAATTTGCTAAAGAAAAACGGTTATGTACAGGGTGTCTAAAAATGGGTCACAAAGGAAAGGATTGTAGAAGAAGGAAAGTTTGTAAAGTATGTCAGAGATACCATCCCACAGCTCTTCACAATGATGATATGACAAGAACTGAGAGCCAAAAGGTGCCAGCACAAGCAACTCAGCCTAAAGATGATAAACCCACAGTAGTAGCAAATAAGGTCAAAGTTACAGAATCAGTGACACATGACATGCACACCATGATAGTTCCTGTATGGTTACATCATGTTAGTAATGAAGAGAATAAAGTTTTAGTGTATGCCCTGCTGGATGAGCAGTCTGATGCTTCATTCATCAAGGAAAGCACTCTGAATAAATTGGGAGTTAGTGGACCATCAGTGTCACTCAATATCCACACAATAAGTGGAAAACAAATCACTGATTTTATCAAGATTCATGGACTTAAAGTAAGAGGTTATAATGAAGAAGTGGAAATATCAATCCCTTCAGCATATTCAACAGAAAACATTTCAGCTGGACAGTCAGATACCAAGGCCTGAGACTGCTTGTGACTGGCCCCACTTAAAGGCAATCTCTGACAAACTAATGAAATATGACCCAAACATTGACATAGGACTTCTCATTGGTCTTGATTGTGCAGAAGCCATTATGGCAGAAGAGCAAATAGCAGGTGATAGCAAGAAGCATCCCTATGCTCATAGGACAGAGCTAGGTTGGGGGATCATTGGTAAAATCTCACCCCATTCAAGTCCATTGGAGGATACAGTGGTAGTCTACAGAACAGTGACACAAGAAGTAGAAATCAATGAAGAAAAGAGGGTTAATTTCTTAGTGGTTCCTACTAAAACCAAAGAGATGATTAATCCTTCTCAAGTGAGAGATATGTTTGAACTTGACTTCAGTGATAGAAAGTCAGCTGACACTCCATTATCATATGAAGATAAAAGGTTTATGAGTAAGATGAAAGAAGGAGTACATCAGCTGAAGGATGGCCGTTATGAGTTGCCCCTTCATCTTAAAGATGATAACGTCAAGCTTCCAAACAACAAACTATTAGCAGAGCAGAGACTCAAGAAGTTAAGAGCTAAACTTGAGAAGGATAATCAACACAAAGGTGATTACAAAGTGTTCATGGATGATATGATTACAAAGGGTTATGCAAAGATTGTACTGACAAAGGATTTAGTTAGGAATGATGGTAAGGTCTGGTACATTCCACATCATGGAGTCTATCATCCGAGAAAGCCAAAGAAGTTGAGAGTTGTCTTTGACTCTAGTGCAAACTACAGGAACCAGTCATTAAACAGTCAACTGTTACAAGGCCCAGACCTTACCAACAAACTTATTGGAGTGTTGTGTAGGTTTAGGCAAGAAAGCATTGCACTTGTATGTGATATAGAATCAATGTACCATCAAGTGAAGGTCAACCCAGAACACAGAGACATGTTAAGATTCCTTTGGTGGGAAAATGGTGACCTTAATAATGAGATAGCTGAATAAAGGATGACAGCTCACCTGTTTGGAGCTACATCATCTCCAAGTGTAGCGAACTTTGCACTTAAGAAAGCTGCAGATGACTACGGGTGTGGATCTGATGCAGCCAAGTTTGTAAGAAACAACTTTTATGTTGATGATGGTTTGAAGTCAGTAGCTACAGAGCAAAGAATTATGTTACAAGGGAGGTTTTAACCTTCATAAGTTCTTGTCAAACAACAAAGATGTATTAGCTGCAATTTCTCCTCATGAGAGAGCAGATGGAATTAAAAGTTTGGATATTAGTAAGAATGAAGACACACTGCCTATAGAAAGAACTTTGGGAGTTGAGTGGTGCATAGAATCTGACACATTTCAATTTAGAATAAAGCTGAAAGACAAGCCACTCACCAGGAGAGGTATTCTGTCAACAGTGAGCTCAATATATGATCCATTAGGTTTAGTGTCACCTCTCATACTGACTGGAAAGCAAGTTTTACAAGAATTATGTAAGAATGCAGTTCAATGGGATAATGAGGTGCCAGATTATGTCAAACCTAAATGGATAAAGTATCTCCTGATCATGATGGCCTAGTAAGAAAGGTTAACCCGTACAGTGTTGCTTTATAGGAGTGAAACAGGTCATGTGGGGTTGGATTTTGGCCAAATAATATTATTGTCTTATAAAATTGCAAAAAAATAGCTGATTTGAACGATATAAATGCGATATATGTGTGTTCCCTGTAAGCTGTCGTTTTCTGTGAGTCCTTTCACGCGTGGCACCAATACTCCAGTGGTGGTGCGTAAGACGAAACATGTAGAACAGTACTATGTAACTTCCGCTTCTTATTTATTATTTCCGACACACTGTGAATGCTTCTTCCATGACTATATATTGTTTAGTTTGAGTTTCTTGTAAAATATATCTGAGGATTGTTTGTCTAGCCTTTCTATAGTCATATCATAGTACCAAATTTATCACGCTCGTACAGACTATATTTTCTCTATGTGTATATAAGTAGCACAATATTATCCCTTCATTGCACAAGCATAACATGTTTTGTAACACCAACAACAAAAAAATTGCACACAGCTGCCCAAATAACCCATTATACGAATTTTATGTTTTTTTATGTTGGTACTCCTGCATACCACAGCCCACCCGCCCTCGCCCGCCAGCTGATCACATACCCCAAACATTTTCCCATTTACTACGTAGCTTCCGCGTCTTTGCATTTGCTGCCGACCAATTTGGTATTGCTCTGCTACTGTACAATTTACATAACATCCCAATTTTACAAGTATATCTAAGAGGTAATTGTGTATTACCTCTGGACTGTAGCATATCCCATGAAAATCTGTATGGCTGGGAAACTGATGACTCAGGTTCCGAGCCAGGAATGAATACAAAGGAGAAACAGACAGCAACAACCCTGTTGGGCCCAACGAGGCTGCCTGTATAGCTAACACTACACTAACTACAACTACAGTTCTATACTTCTATCTATCTACTGTGGGCCGAAGTAAGTAAGATGAGGAATGAATGATATGAAAGCACATGTGCATAAAAGACAGCAGAAATAATGTGGCAATTGATGCTTACATAGGGAAAAGTGTATTGGCTAATGTACCTACAACTAACTGTTGACACGCAAATACGCATCTCATGGCCATAGGGAAAAAAAATCTTGTGCCTGTAAACTTTAGGTTTCCGTATTATAAATGACCATAGGGAAAAAATATTGTGCCTGTAAACTTTCAGGTTTCCGTATTATAAACGGCCATAGGGAAAAAAAAACTTGTGCCTGTAAACTTTCAGGTTTCCGTATTATAAACGGCCATGGGGAAAAAAAATCCTGTACCTGTAAACTTTCAGGTTTCCGTATTATAAACTTCTGTCTTTCATTAGCAGCAAATGAAACATATTTTCCTATGCTCTATAGTATATACATTATTTACAATTATCTATACCACTCTAGTATATCTTGAGAGTGTGATATACCTCAAAACACGGGTCCAGACAAAGAGCCGTGTCGCAGGGCACACACATGAACCTCGTATCTTTGCGTTGCTTTGGCCGGAGTGTGGTGGTGCGGCAGACGTGGCAAGGCTTTTGGGCGTTTTTCTTGGCAGCTGTAGGTGGGATATACTTGGGAAAATGACGACCTGTGAGACGTGTAGGATCGTCACCATGAGATGCTCATCGTCGTCCTGCTGTAGGAAGAGGCTCCGAATACTGCTCAAGAAGCTGTCTTATTACCTCCCTTGTGAAGTCATAGAGTGTCGGCTTCTCGCCAGTTTTGACCTGGTATAGAATATGGGCGTTGAGGACAGCACAGTCAATCAGATGAAAAAACATCTTTTTGTACCATTTCATTGTTTTCCTTGAACATTCCACAGATGACATCATGCTGTCACTTTTATCTACAAGGCGCATGTTTTGGTTGTAGACAATAACACATTCAGGTTTGTCGATGAAGGTTTTTGTGGAATGGTCAATGTTCTCACTCGTTTGCAACTTTGGTTCTTGGACACTGGTGAGGAGATGAACGTCTCTCTTGTCCTTCCATTTCACTGCAAGAATGTTGTTTGCCTGCTTGTGAACAACATCGCCTTTCTGCAGTCCGATGGGGAATTTGGCCATAAACTTGCGATTTGGCTTTACCGTACCACAGGCCCCAGTCATTCTCTCATGCAGATAGTGGAGCAGTGTAGGACTGGTGTACCAGTTGTCAACAAAAAGTATATGTCCTTGACCAAGGTAAGACTCAAGCATGGTACTGACAACGCTTCCTGATATGCCCAACTTCTTATTCTCTTTGATGTTTGTTCTTGCCCCAGTGTACAAAATCATGTCCAAAATGAAGCCAGTTTCACAGTCACAAAGAACAAATAGTTTTAGGCCAAATCGGTGGCGCTTGGATGGGATGTACTGGCGAAAGTGTAAATTACCACGCCACAGAACCAAACTTTCATCAATAACTAAATTTTGAAATGGTTTGAATGATGACTTGAAACTATGGCAAATGTAGTCAAAGATGGGCCTTATTTTTCTCATTTTGTCATCATCAGTTGGTTGAGTGTTATCTTGGAAGTGTAAGGCTTGTAGCAAAGCAATGAACCTGTTTACTGACATGATTTTACTGAAAATAGGCTGGCGAAGAAGTGGATCTGTCGACCAGTATTCCTTATAATTTTCCCTTGGAGTGAGCCCCATCAGCATAACTAAAGCCAAAAATGAGTACATTTCTTTTACATCTGTGTCCTGCCATTGCAAGAAACGAGAGTGTGGATGGAGTATTTTACCTGCTATCATAAAGCCATGAAACTTGTTGCTTTCTTTGACTATATGAGCCATTATGTCTTCCGTGAAAAACAACCTAAAATATTCACTCTCTGTGCTGCCATCATGAACGAGTCCATGTGGTATACCACGACCATGAAGATCAAACTGAAAATCAGTGGGCAAAAAGTCATGCCCATCTCTCCATTCCCATTGTACATCAGCATCAGCATTTATTGTTTGGTGTTGAGCTTGGGATGTAGATGGTGTGTGCGCTTGACTAGCGAGGTCATGCAGTGGCTGAGAAGCTGATAGTGAGGAAGCACCTACTACAAGCCCGGACTCCCCACCATCCCTTTTCCGCTTCTTGCTGGAATGAGGAGAAGCAGATTCACTTTCATTTTCATCATCACTCCCCCTGTCTGATTGTATGTAATCAGAGTCATCTTCATCGTCCTCCTCAGAGAGATCACTGTCCCCCAACTCTGTGACATTATCGTCATAGAGAATATTCTCTATTTGCGCTGATGTCAAGCCCCGCGGCATGGTGCACAGGACAACACGTGCTAACAGCGAGGGTGTAGCAGCGTGTCTGGCTATCATGACTCATTGCCGGGCCAGCCCGCCAACCCGGCGCCTCACGCCCCAGGGCTGCCAACACAACCGACGATGACTGTACGCATGAACACAAAATATATTGAAATTGCTATTCAAGTTGGAATAATATAAAAATAGCTGATCTGCTGAACAGTATTTTGAGTATATTGATAAGTAATTATGACACCACTAACATATTTTTATAAATATACCTATTTTTTCAATAAATCATTCGTGGTCATGGATACATTCTATGTAATAGACCACAGCAATACAATAAAAATGAGAGTGAGCTTTCAAAATCATATTTAGGCATAGAAAAGACATCTTGAACCATTTCTACAGATTTAGGTGCCGTGAAGTAAAAGAAAACGATGATCGTATATATACGTACTAAACACTTTCCCTCCCGAACGTATATATACGTACTAAACACTTTACGGGTTAAGGTCCTGGTGTCAGACTGTAATCTCGACAACCAGGGAAGACACATAAAGGCAAACAGAACCATCATAGAGAGGCCAATACATAGTCTAGTATTGCTGTTAGCAGGTAATGCATAATAATAGACCGGAGCATCCCCGCCAAGGAGCCAGTGTAACAAAACATATTATGTGCTAATCCTAGTCCTAAGGTACATACTAATGTTAATTTAAGGTAAATTGTTACACAATTTAGGGGAGCCATGTTACTGTATGTAAAGCGTATGTACCTCATGTCATTATTCCTCGGCATTTATAAGTGAAATGTTCAATAGTTTTCTATTTGCATGAAAATGTGTAATATGTGTAAGTATCAGTAATCAATGCTATATTAACCACCGAAGCCGATGCTCACTTGTTAGTAGTGTGGGGTTAACCTGCTAGTCGCCTGCGGGCATCACTCACGGCCAAGTCGCGTTCAGACAAAGACGGGCAGGATGGTGACCGAGGTAAATACTTTAATTTTGTAGTGAAAACTGATTGTCATAGTGCCAAGTCAATTGCATGTATTGTTAATGAATATTGTAATATGTTGAAAGTGTTTAATATCAGTGTATAATGTTATTTTGTAAGAAATTGAGACCAAGAACTTGTTCGCAGTTCTTACGGTCATGCCTACCTCATCAATAAACGTGTCAGGGAGAACTGCCTTTCCTCGACCCTACGATGATGGGTGTGATCAGTAAAACAGATCACCTGAGAGCCAATTGATGCCCAGCCGGTGCGGCTGCAATGAATGTAGGGGTAAGTGTGGGGAATGATAAAGTATGTGTGCTCCTTTATGCAGATGACGTAGTTGTTATGAGTGAATCGGCAGATGAGCTTCAAAGTTTGTTGGATGTAGTGGATGGCTATGGTAAAGACTTTGGAGTAAGGTTTAGCAGTGAGAAAAGCAAAGTAATGATTGTGAATAGGTCAGAGGATGAAAGTAATGTGGTATGGAGACTTGGAGAGAACGAGTTGAGACAGGTGCAAGAATACAAGTACTTCGGGATGTGGATGAGTCCTAGTGGGTGTGCAAAGGCAAAGTATGAAAAGATAAGTATGGTAAACCAGTGGGTAGGTCGATTGGGAAGCGCGGCAAGGATGAGAGCAAGTAAGTATGATGTGTTGAGAGAAGTGTGGAAAAGTGTGGCTGTGCCATGTATAATGTATGTTATGGATGTGATTGCATGGAATGAAAGTGAAATTGATAAGTTAGAAGTGGGCCAGAATAGAGTAGCAATGATGGCACTGAGTGCACCGAGGTGTACAGCAGTTGAAGCCTTGAGAGGTGACATGGGATGGAGCACCTTCAGAGAATGTTACTGTATGTAAAGCGTATGTACCTCATGTGATTATTCCTCGGCATATATAAGTGAAATGTTCAATAGTTTTCTATTTGCATGGAAACGTGTAATATGTGTGAGTATCAGTATTTAATGCTATATTAAGCACCGAAGCCGATGCTCACTTGTTAGTAGTGTGGGGTTAACCTGCTAGTGGCCTGCGGGCATCACTCACGGCCAAGTCACGCTCAGACAAAGACGGGCAAGCATGGTGACTAAGTCAATTGCATGTATTGTTAATGAATATTGTAATATGTTGAAAGTGTTTAATATCAGTGTATAATGTTATTTTGTAAGAAATTGAGACCGAGAACTTGTTTGCAGTTCTTACGGTCATGCCTACCTCATCAATAAACGTGTCAGAGAGAGAACTGCCTTTCCTCGACCCTACGATGATAGGTGTGATCAGTAAAACAGATCACCTGAGAGCCAATTGATGCCCAGCCGGTGCGGCTACAGTAAGAACTCGGCCTACAAGCAAGAAATTGGCTCCATGTGAAACCGCAGCAAGAGTGAGTCACAGGACGAGGGGACGCTGACATAAGCCTAAAGGTTGACCTCTGAGGCCCCGGGGTCAGCTCTACCCTTGACAACAACCACTCCCTTCTACCCACTGTGCCTCGCCACCATTTTGTAGAACCCATGGTCACAGGCAAGAAAGTATAATATTATGTATGTGCACTGAATTGAGTAGCCTAAGTGAAAATTACCCACAATTAGCTAGTATTAAGAGTGGTAATTTAATTGCTCTTTCAGTGTCTCAGTATTGACAGAATTAAGTTGTTAGATATGTCTGATACTGAGGAAATTAATGCCGTAGATGGCCTTAGGGAAGGTGAGGGTGAGCAAGTGGACAGGGATCAAACTTGTAATGAAGAAGTTAGTGTCAGGGAGCGAGTGCCAACCGATAAAGGAAGAGAATATCAAGTCAGTGTAACCAAAGGAAGAGCAGAGTCCTGTAAGCGTAAATGGAGCAGTGTTACCAGCAAAATTAAGAAAGGATTAAAAGTTGTAATTAGTCCCTTTGAATTAGAGCCCATGTCAAGTGAAGTAATAGAGGCATTTCATCAGTATTATGTGGAATACACAAAGCTGGTGGAACTAGAGCCAGAAAGGTCAGAGGAGCTAAATGAAGAGCTGGAACACAATCAACAAGTTCACCATGAAATATTAGAAAGTATAGAATGTAAAAGAAAGGAGTTAAAGAATGACAGAGGATCAATTTGTTCTAGCAAACGGTCTAGGCATTCTAGAGTCTCATCTACTTCATCACGTTCAGCAGCAGCACAAAGAAAGCAAGAAGTAGCAGCAAAGGTAGCCAGACTTAAAAAGGAAATGGAATATCATGATAGCTTAGCAGAGGCAGAAGTTATGTTAGCTAAGACAAAAGCAGAGGCAGAAGTTATGTTAGCTAAGACAAAAGCAGAGGCAGAAGCAATGTTCTCAAAGAAAAAGAAAGAGAGAGATTTAGCAGTTGCTAGTGCAGAACTTAATGCTCTTAGCTTAGTTGAAGAAGAAGTAGAAATGCTTCCAGGTAATGATGAAAGTGTAGAGAAGCAAAGTTATCTTCAACAATACATAGAGTCACAAAATGAAATGAAAGCACAAGCAATTGCAAATCAACAAGGTGACAATGCCATGCCTCACAAATATGTTACATTCCATGACCCACAGGAACCTTCTTCTTGTAATAGAGATAATGAATTTATGACAAATGAAGTAGATGGACAAATATTTAGTGAACCTCAGGTAATAAATCTCAACCCTACAGCTCAAAGTCTTGTACCAAGCTCTCGTAGACACACTCATAATGTCAACATGCCTAATAATGTGAATAATGTGAGACAGAATCATCAATCCTTTTCCCATCCTGGGGGAACCTTTGCAATCAACATACCTGATCCCAAGTGGAGCCTCCCTCCAATAAAGCCTAACACTTTTGATGGAGAACCCATGAAATTTCCAAGTTGGTTGAAAAACTTTGAAACTTATGTAGAGTCTAAAACTTCTATTGGTAAAGAGAGACTTGCCTACTTAGAGAGGTATACAACTGGTGAGGCAAAGGATGCCATTAAAATGTTAATGCACTTTAACTCTGATGCTGACTATGTGCAAGCAAAGAAAATTCTTAGTGATAGATTTGGAAACAAAAGCATCATAGCTGATGCTTACACGAATAAGTTAATGAATTGGCTACCAATCTCTCCGCATAATGGTCCAGCATTAACAGCATTCCCAGATTTTTTGAAGTGCTGTTTAGCTGCAATGAAACACACTTCTTATTTGTCATTTCTGAATGACCCTAAAGAGCAGAGAAAGGTGCTAGCAAAACTCCCTGAACATGTTGTTCATGACTGGAGAAAGCAAGCGATGATATATCTTGATACTAACAGTAATAACACTTCTAGTAGCAATGAAGAGCACCACCCACCCTTTGAAATGTTATGTGAATTTGTCCAGAAAGAAGCAAAAGGAGCAAGCAATCCATTTCTTTCCTGGAATTCAGTAAGTAGGGAAGTAAATGACTGGATCAAAACTCAAACATGGGCAACCAATTGGAAACCAAGGGAATCAAACATCATGACAAAGAATAGAGGGAGTAGAACTTTCATGGCTAAACCAATTGAGGAAAAACCAATGTGGTCATTCCAAAGTAAAGTAAATGTACAAGCCAACAAACAGTATCCCAAGGACCAGGAAAGGAAAGGACGATTCTGTCACTACTGTACAAAGGATCATGATTTAGATGATTGCAAGGAATTTGCCAAACTTGATGGTAATACTAGGTACAAATTTGCTAAAGAAAAACGGTTATGTACAGGGTGTCTAAAAATGGGTCACAAAGGAAAGGATTGTAGAAGGAGGAAAGTTTGTAAAGTATGTCAGAGATACCATCCCACAGCTCTTCACAATGATGATGTGACAAGAACTGAGAGCCAAAAGGTGCCAGCACAAGCAACTCAGCCTAAAGATGATAAACCCACAGTAGTAGCAAATAAGGTCAAAGTTACAGAATCAGTGACACATGACATGCACACCATGATAGTTCCTGTATGGTTACATCATATTAGTAATGAAGAGAATAAAGTTTTAGTGTATGCCCTGCTGGATGAGCAGTCTGATGCTTCATTCATCAAGGAAAGCACTCTGAATAAATTGGGAGTTAGTGGACCATCAGTGTCACTCAATATCCACACAATAAGAGGAAAACAAATCACTGATTCTATCAAAATTCATGGACTTAAAGTAAGAGGTTACAATGAAGAAGTGGAAATATCAGTCCCTTCAGCATATTCAACAGAAAACATTTCAGCTGGACGGAGTCAGATACCAAGGCCCGAGACTGCTTGCGACTGGCCCCACTTAAAGGCAATCTCTGACAAACTAATGAAATATGACCCAAACATTGACATAGGACTTCTCATTGGTCTTGATTGTGCAGAAGCCATTATGGCAGAAGAGCAAATAGCAGGTGATAGCAAGAAGCATCCCTATGCCCGTAGGACAGAGCTAGGTTGGGGGATCATTGGTAAAATCTCACCCCATTCAAGTCCATTGGAGGATACAGTGGTAGTCTACAGAACAGTGACACAAGAAGTAGAAATCAATGAAGAAAAGAGGGTTAATTTCTTAGTGGTTCCTACTAAAACCAAAGAGATGATTAATCCTTCTCAAGCGAGAGATATGTTTGAACTTGACTTCAGTGATAGAAAGTCAGCTGACACTCCATTATCATATGAAGATAAAAGGTTTATGAGTAAGATGAAAGAAGGAGTACATCAGCTGAAGGATGGCCATTATGAGTTGCCCCTTCCTCTTAAAGATGATAACGTC
This sequence comes from Scylla paramamosain, assembly GCF_035594125.1. NCBI lineage: Eukaryota > Metazoa > Arthropoda > Malacostraca > Decapoda > Portunidae > Scylla > Scylla paramamosain. Next base: position 10,068,813 of record NC_087190.1, read on the forward strand.
AAGCTTCCAAACAACAAACTATTAGCAGAGCAGAGACTCAAGAAGTTAAGAGCTAAACTTGAGAAGGATAATCAACACAAAGGTGATTACAAAGTGTTCATGAATGATATGATTACAAAAGGTTATGCAGAGGTTGTACCGACAAAGGATTTAGTTAGGAATGATGGTAAGGTCTGGTACATTCCACATCATGGAGTCTATCATCCAAGAAAGCCAAAGAAGTTGAGAGTTGTCTCTGACTGTAGTGCAAACTACAGGAACCAATCACTAAACAGTCACCTGTTACAAGGCCCAGACCTTACCAACAAACTTATTGGAGTGTTGTGTACGAGTAGGTTTAGGCAAGAAAGCATTGCACTTGTATGTGATATAGAAGTAATGTACCATCAAGTGAAGGTCAACCCAGAACATAGAGACATATTAAGATTCCTTTGGTGGGAAAATGGTGACCTTAATAATGAGATAGCTGAATACAGGATGACAGCTCACCTGTTTGGAGCTACATCATCTCCATGTGTAGCTAACTTTGCACTTAAGAAAGCTGCAGATGACTACAGGTGTGGATCTGATGCAGCCAAGTTTGTAAGAAACAACTTTTATGTTGATGATGGTTTGAAGTCAGTAGCTACAATGGATGAAGCTGTCACTCTTATTCAGCAGAGCAAAGAATTATGTTACAATGGAGGTTACCTTCATAAGTTCTTGTCAAACAACAAAGCTGTACTAGCTGCAATTTCTCCTCATGAGAGAGCAGATGGAATTAAAAGTTTGGATTTTAGTAAGAATGAAGACACACTGCCTATAGAAAGAACTTTGGGAGTTGAGTGGTGCATAGAATCTGACACATTTCAATTTAGAATAAAGCTGAAAGACAAGCCACTCACCAGGAGAGGCATTCTGTCAACAGTGAGCTCTATATATGATCCATTAGGTCTAATGTCACCTCTCATACTGACTGGAAAGCAAATTTTACAAGAATTATGTAAGAATGCAGTTGATTGGGATGATGAGGTGCCAGATTATGTCAAACCTAAATGGTTAAAATGGAAGGATGAGCTGCACAAACTAGATCAGTTAAAGGTACCTAGATGCTACAAACCTGATGACTTTGGGGAAGTAGAAAAGGTTGAACTCCATCACTTTTCAGATGCCTGTCAAGAGGGATATGGCCAGTGCTCATATATTAGATTAATTAGCAAGACTGGCCAAATTCATTGTGCATTACTAATGGCAAAGTCACGTGTCACACCTCTAAAAACCATGACAATTCCCAGACTAGAACTAGCAGCAGCAGTGGTGTCAGTTAGAATCCATAAACTCTTGAAGGGAGAACTTGAGTATAATAATATGGATGAAGTATTTTGGACAGACAGCAAAGTAGTCCTTGGTTACATTGCAAATGAAGCAAAGAGATTCCATGTATATGTTGCAAATAGAGTAGAAACAATAAGAGATCACACTTCACCAGATCAGTGGAAATTTGTAGAGACACAGTATAACCCAGCAGATCATGCATCTAGAGGCATGACAGCAGATGAATTGTGCAATAGCAAGATCTGGTGGAATGGCCCAGAATTCCTTTGGCAACATAGCAAAATGGATAGCCATTCCCAGTACAAGGTCATAAATGAGAATGATCCAGAAGTGAAGAAAGTTGTATGCCATGCTGTAGGTACACAACAGCCCACAGATATACTAGAAAGACTTGAGTATTTTTCTGATTGGTTTAAAACAAAGAGGGCAGTTGCTGTATGCCTCAAGCTTCTGAACAGCTTCAGAGGAAAAGGTGATGGCACTACTAAAGTAAAGGGAAACACATATAAGCCAGTAAATGTAGCAGAAGTGTCAGAAGCTGAAAATGTAATTATAAAACAACTGCAAGCAAAGGCATTCCAGAAAGAAATAAATGTACTGGAATCATCTGCTAACCATAATTCTTTAATTAAAGGAGACAATGGCAAGGGAACAAAAGTGATAGACAAGACCAGTTCCCTCTATAAGTTAGATCCTTTCATTGACAAAAATGGTATCATGAGAGTAGGAGGAAGATTGAGGCTTTCTAATCTGACAGATGAATCCAAACATCCAGTCATCCTCCCCAAAACATCACACATAACCCAGCTGATAATATGCCACCATCACAAAAGGACAAATCATCAAGGCAGGGACATAATTTTAAATTAAATCAGGTCATGTGGATACTGGATAGTAGGAGGATCATCCCTAGTATCAAGGCACATTTCAAAGTGCATTATCTGTCGTAAAGTTAGAAGTACAACACAGGGACAGAAGATGGCAGACCTGCCTATTGACAGACTAGAACCATCACCTCCTTTTACATACTCAGCAGTAGATTTCTTTGGCCCTTTCTATGTCAAAGAGGGGCGTAAAGAGCTTAAAAGATATGGAGTGCTCTTTACTTGCATGGCATGTAGAGCTGTGCACATAGAGACAGCCAACAGCATGGATACAAGTTCCTTCCTAAGTGCATACCGTCGCTTTGTAGGACGAAGAGGGCCTGTAAGACAGTTGAGATGTGACCAAGGAACTAACTTTGTAGGAGCCAAATCAGAGTATGAGAAATGCTTAAAAGAATTAAATAACAATAAAGTCAGACAAGAACTCATGAAAGATCAATGTGACTGGATTGTTTTTAACATGAATGTACCCAATTCCAGTCACATGGGAGGTGTTTGGGAGAGGCAGATACGCACAGTGAGAAATGTACTCTCTGTGTTGCTTGATCAGCATGGTACCCAGTTAGATGACCAAGATCTGAGAACCTTCCTAGTTGAAGCAGAAAATATAGTTAATGGTCGTCCCCTAACTGTGGACCATCTTAACTCCCCAGAAAGTCTTACACCGTTGACACCCAGTAATTTGTTAACTATGAAAACAAAGGTAGTACTGCCTCCTCCAAGCATTTTCATTAAGAAGGACCTGTACTGCATAAAGAGATGGCGCAGAGCACAATACCTGGCCAACCAGTTCTGGTCCAGGTGGAAAAAGGAGTATGTGCAATTCCTACAACTTAGAAATAAGTGGACAACACCAAAGAGGAATCTCAGTGTAAATGACATAGTTATCATCAAAGATCAGAATTTAGCAAGGAACCAGTGGAAACTAGGAAGAGTAACAGAAGTATCTCCTGATCATGATGGCCTAGTAAGAAAGGTTAAGGTCCTGGTTTCAGACTGTAATCTCGACAACCAGGGAAGACACATAAAGGCAAACAGGACAATCATAGAGAGGCCAATACATAGTCTAGTATTGCTGTTAGAAGGTAATGCATAATAATAGACCGGAGCATCCCCGCCAAGGAGCCAGTGTAACAAAACATATTATGTGCTAATCCTAGTTTTAAGGTACATACTAATCTTAATTTAAGGTAAATTGTTACACAATTTAGGGGAGCCATGTTACTGTATGTAAAGCGTATGTACCTCATGTGATTATTCCTCGGCATATATAAGTGAAATGTTCAATAGTTTTCTATTTGCATGAAAGCGTGTAATATGTGTGAGTATCAGTATTTAATGCTATATTAAGCACCGAAGCCGATGCTCACTTGTTAGTAGTGTGGGGTTAACCTGCTAGTGGCCTGCGGGCATCACTCACGGCCAAGTCGCGCTCAGACAAAGACGGGTAGGATGGTGACCGAGGTAAATACTTTAATTTTGTAGTTAAAACTGATTGTCATAGTGCTAAGTCAATTGCATGTATTGTTAATGAATATTGTAATATGTTGAAAGTGTTTAATATCAGTGTATAATGTTATTTTGTAAGAAATTGAGACCGAGAACTTGTTTGCAGTTCTTACGGTCATGCCTACCTCATCAATAAACGTGTCAGAGAGAGAACTGCCTTTCCTCGACCCTACGATGATGGGTGTGATCAGTAAAACAGATCACCTGAGAGCCAATTGATGCCCAGCCGGTGCGGCTACAGAGAAAGACTCACAAAAGCCACACTTAGGTACAAGATTAGGCTTGAGAGAATGGATGATGCAAGAATAGCAAGGAAGGTGTACCTGTGGAATGAAAGTGGAAGCAAATGGAGGAAGAGATGCATGAGAATGACAGACAGGAATGGATTGCAAGTTGTGTGGGCGATAAGAATGGCACGGAGGAATCAAAATGAGCGTGAATGGGTGGTAACAAGAGGAGGCAGAGTGGGAGCCGAATGGGATGTGAGAAAATGGAAGAATGAGATAGACAAAGAAGTGAAATGTGTGGGACTGAATGAATGGAAGAATGAAATGGAAAGAAAGAAGACCCTGGAATGATACAAGGAGAAAGAGGCCCCGAGGTATGAAAGGTGGTATGATGGAAGCCTGGGCGGTGATCTTCTCTTCCGAGCGAGAGCACAGTGTATGGATGTGAATGCAAGGAGTTACAGGTGGTCTGAGTCCCGCAGCAAAGTGTGCCAGATGTGTGACATGGGAGAGGATGAGACGGTGGAACATGTGGTGCTGGAGTGTGTGAAGTATGCCAGAGACAGGAATGAGATGATGCAAGTGATACTGACTGAGTTAGGGCATGATAGGAATGAAATAGTGGAGAAGACAGGAAAGGAATGGATGGTGTTGTTGCTGGGACTGTGTAAAGAGGCGAATGAAAGGATGATTGAGGCGGTGAAAGAGTTTCTGGAGAGAATGTGGCGTGCCAGGTGTATGATAGGTGTAGGATAGAGGATGCTGTTCGTTTCTCTTTTTTTTTTTTTTTTTTTCCCTTATACAGGAGTTGCCGATCCAAAGGCCTGGCTCAGGAGTGATCCTGTGCCATCTGTGCCAGAACAAAGTAGCAAGGATGGCACTGAGTGCACCGAGGTGCACAGCAGTTGAAGCTTTGAGAGGTGACATGGGATGGAGCACCTTCAGAGAAAGACTGACAAAAGCCACACTTAGGTACAAGATTAGGCTTGAGAGAATGGATGATGCAAGAATAGCAAGGAAGGTGTACCTGTGGAATGAAAGTGGAAGCAAATGGAGGAAGAGATGCATGAGAATGACAGACAGGAATGGATTGCAAGTTGTGTGGGCGATAAGAATGGCTGGGAGGAATCAAAATGAGCGTGAATGGGTGGTAACAAGAGGAGGAAGAGTGGGAGCCGAATGGGATGTGAGAAAATGGAAGAATGAGATAGACAAAGAAGTGAAATGTGTGGGACTGAATGAATGGAAGAATGAGATGGAAAGAAAGAAGACCCTGGAATGGTACAAGGAGAAAGAGGCCCCGAGGTATGAAAGGTGGTATGATGGAAGCCTGGGCGGTGATCTTCTCTTCCGAGCGAGGGCACAGTGTATGGATGTGAATGCAAGGAGTTACAGGTGGTCTGAGTCCCGCAGCAAAGTGTGCCAGATGTGTGACATGGGAGAGGATGAGACGGTGGAACATGTGGTGCTGGAGTGTGTGCAGTATGCCAGAGACAGGAATGAGATGATGCAAGTGATACTGACTGAGTTAGGGCATGATAGGAATGAAAGAGTGGAGAAGACAGGAAAGGAATGGATGGTGTTGTTGCTGGGACTGGGTAGAGAGGCCAATGAAAGGATGATTGAGGCGGTGAAAGAGTTTCTGGAGAGAATGTGGCGTGCCAGGTGTATGAACAATTAGGATAGAGGATGCTGTTCGTTTCTCTTTTTTTTTTTTTTCTCCCCTTTCTACAGGAGTTGCCGATCCAAAGGCCTGGCTCAGAAGTGATCCTGTGCCACCTGTACCATCAAGATCAAGATCAAGATGTACCATCAAGATCAAGATCAAGATTTCTAGCGGCAGGCCGCAGGACTCAGGAGTGACTGATGTGTGGTGAGTAGTGGCAGTGTCGCTGGTGGCGGGTGGCTACAGTGCTAACAGTACAGAGTGGTGGGATATGTTAGGTGTATTAATTAAAGGATGTGTGTGTAATGAGGGGAGTTGTCAGTGTGGCCTCGCTGTGAGTGGTGGTGTGAGTGATAGTTTCAGGCATTTTCTCATGACTACCTGCGGGTGGGAAAATATATTTTCAGTTGAAACTGAACTTAAGTTAATATAAGAGTATTATTATACATATTTACCTGAGTCACATATAACAGTGGTGAGTATCTTTACCATCGTAAATTCGTCGTTCCTGAGATATTAATTTTCATTAAAATTTACCGTTAAGGTAGGTTTAGTTAGGTTTAATCAAATTAGGTTATGTTACGTATAGTTAATGTCTTTATGAATTTCTGCTTGTTTATGTGTGTGTGGGGGGGGGTATATAAGAAATAAAATATTTTTTAACTAAGGAAACGGTTGCTAGATTAATTCAAAGCACATCAAAATCTATCAGAAAAATGTCTCATCTGAAAATGTTTGACAGATGAAAAATATAAATTTACCAATATAAGTATCGATGGTATTTCTTGATAAGTCTGCCCTGTCATTCCCTTCCGACCCCTCTAACCCTTCAAACAAGAGTGGGGGCCTGTGGGGAATCAGAAGTTTTTGTGGGGAGGCAGAAAAATAAGTGAAATATGGCCGTTCAAAAATCCAAGGAAATTTACCTTTGTATTTTGAATTTTTCTAACCTAACCTAAGTTGGGAACTGCCCCCCTCCCTCAACTAGGACATTAACCTAATCTAGTCAGAGAGGCTAAGCCGCCCTGGACCCACACTGTAGGACATTAATCTAATCTAGCATAACCTAACGATGTCCCTCAAAAATTATATTGCTATGTCTTACTGGTGTGAGCTATTGATGTGAGTTACCAGTGTGGTGTAGAGATTCTCAGGGCGATGGAGGTGGGTACAGTTTGGTGGCTTCATTGATAAACACATGGAACCTCTTGTTCATGTCTGTATATCACATCTTAACCATAGATGTTGTTAAATATCCCAGATAGTAACTTTTTTCCTGCTGAACACTGGCACTGTTCCCTTCACCTCCCTCCACTGGGCAGCCATATTAACAAATGACAGTGATCCTCTACCAGAACACCTGACGTGTCTCTAAAACAAATGAAAAGTGTAACTGAACCTGCCGTGGAAAGTCATAATTGGTGGCCTCATGAGTGGCAGCGCATGATTGGAGAAATCAGCTGTATAGATACCATGAAATCCTAATATGCCACTACCCACAAATCCCAGTTATAAACAAAAGAAATTCATTTCATTGTTTACTCTTGACTGGTGCAGAGTTCGCTGGACTTAGAAAATGTTGAGTTTCTCCACACTCACCAGTGCTATTACAGCCATACTAGACACTTGCCTCACAATTTTTTTACATTTACGGCAAGGTCACTGAGCCTTCTTCATGAAATGTGAGTTTCATGGTTGTACATAATGTGGACATGATATCCAGATTAACCGTATCGATAGCTCTGGAATTGTGCACATATACAAACAAGTCCACTTCCCGCCAACACTCAGACAGTGAAGAACTTTCCTTGTGAAAACATGGACTGAGGAGTGTAAGTTAGAGGTGAAGGTTTTATCATTACTAATGCCTCACCTCTTGGTTTGTGTCGTAGTGTATCATTGGGTACTAATGTATAAGCTTTCAAGGTGTATAGATACTATGATAAATTTATATAAGTGCACCAGTCTAACATTTTTGCATGAGACAACATTTTTCTGGTAGATTTTGATGTGCTTTGAATGAATCTAGTAACTGTCTGCCACAAATAATTTATTTATTCATTTTATTTTTTTATTTTTTTTTTTATTTTAATGTCCCCTCCAACCACACACATGTAAAGCAATGATTTGTGATGAAAACAAGCAGAGATTCATCCAAAAAACACCAAAATCTACCAGAAAAATGTAGTTTCATCTTCACACATGACTAAAAAAAAAAAAAAAACTAAGCTTAACTAAACCTAACCAAAGCTAACCTAACTGAACTTCACCAAACCTAACCTAACCTAACTAAACCTAACTTAACTAAATTTAACCTAACTAAACCTAACCAAACCTAACCTATCTTATTGGTCTTTTGGTACTTCCTCATCACTGAAGTCCTCATTAGGAAGAACTGGAGTGGCTAATCTTTGTTATTACTGTGAAATTTTTTTATCACCTCGAAGTAATCACATTGACAGCCACCGCCCTGAGCCATCTTCCAAGACTGATTCAAAATCAAGCTCTTCCCTCCTGCCTTGTAGAATGTGGCCTGCCTATTGGCTGATTTCTTAAATTATTTTTTGATTGGCCAAGGCATTGTTTCATGCATGCATTAATGAAATCCCCTCCTCTATCCCCCTTCCTCCTAACAATGCCTTCGGACCATCGTGGCACAAGGTAACCTGGGTACGACGGGGAGGAAACAATAAATTTGATGAAAATTGATATCTCAGGAATTAACAATATGCAGCAATAAAGATACACACCACTATCTTATGTGTGACCCAAGTGCTTCACTGAGAACAATGTCTTTTTGCTGTGAGACAAGTGCACTTGTATAATAATATCAATACAACCTACCTCAAAGTGACAGAAATGCAATTTTTCCAAATGCAGTGATTGCTGTGGTCTGGCAGCAGAACAGTATCATAATTTTTAAACATGTGAAAACAAACACTGTTCCATGCTGCTGTTGAAAATCCCTAAGCTCGTACAGCCTGTTCCCATCATGCACTGCTCCCACCATCCACTGCAAGGCTTTGCTGCAAGCTAATGTCTTCACTGAGTGGTGACACTCACCAGCAGTGTAGTGCAGGAACCACCACTTGTCAGGTCTCTCTCTCTCTCTCTCTCTCTCTCTCTCTCTCTCTCTCTCTCTCTCTCTCTCTCTCTCTCTCTCTCTCTCTCTCTCTCTCTCTCTCTCTCTCTCTCTCTCTCTCTCTCTCTCTCTCTCTCTCTCCAGTAGTTAATCCATAAACCCAAGGAATGATGACCTCTCAACATCCTCCACCTGTCCTGGGCTTGATGTGTGTGTGTGTGTGTGTGTGTTATATTTTAAAAATTGTCCTGAAAGTTTAGAGAGAGAGGGGGGTTAATGACAAACACTTCTACTGGGAGATATTTAGAATTTAGATTGTCAGACCACCTTAAGGGCATTTGGGTCACTGTTTTTATGTAAGAGGGTCACTGGCTAAGGGAAACAAAACAGGAGAAAAAATCCCACTTAGGTGCCATTCCCAAAAGAGATGTCAAGAAAATCATTGAAAATTGAAGGATAAGTGACTTGAAACTTCCCTCTTGAAAGAGTTCATCACAGATAGGAGGAAGTACAGAAGCAGGCAGGGATTTTCAGAATTTACAAGAGAAAGGGGTGAATGATTCAGAATATTGATTAACTCTTGCATTAGAGAGGTGGACAGAATAGGGGTGAGAAAAAGAAAAAAGTCTTGTGCAGGGAGGCTGCAGGAGGAGGGGAGGCATGCAGTTAGCAAGATCAAAAAAGCAGTTAGCATGAAAATAGTGGTAGAAGATAACAAGAGATCCAATATTGTGTTGATGAGAAAGAGACTGAAGACAGTCAATTAGAAGAGAGGAGTTGATAAGATGAAAAGCTTTTGATTCCACCCTGTCTAAAATAGCAGTATGAGTGGAACACCCAAATACACGTGAAACATACTCCATACATGGAAGGATATGCAGAGTTAGCAGCTGGGGGGTGAGAAAACTGGTAGAGATGACTCAATGCCTAACTTCATAGAAGCTGTTTTAGCTAGAGATGAGATGTGAAGTTTCCAGTTTAGATTATAAGTAAAGGACAGACTAAGGATGTTTATTGTAGAAGAAGGGGACAATTGAGTGTCATTGAAGAAGAAGAGGGGATAGTTGTCGGGAAGGTTGTGTTGAGTTTTTTTTTTTTTTTTTTTTTTTTTTTTTTTTTTTTTTTTTTTTTTTTGAGGGATACCATCCAAGGGCAACAAATATCTAACAGTAAAAAAAAAAAAGTACACAGAGATGCTGATCCCTGAATAGGGTCCAAAGCAGTAGTCAAAAAATTGAAGGATGTTTGTCTTGAAACCTCCCTCTTGAAGGAGTTCAAGTCATAGGAAGATGGAAATACAGAAGCAGGTAGGAAGTTCCAGAGTTTACCAGAGAAAGGGATGAATGATTGAAAGTACTGGTTAACTCTTGCATTAGAAAGGTGGACAGAATAGGGGTGAGAGAAAGAAGAAAGTCTTGTGCAGTGAGGCTGTGGGAGGAAGGGAGGCATGCAGTTAGCAAGATCAGAGGAGCAGTTAGCATGAAAATAGTGGTAGAAGATAGCTAGGGATGCAACACTGCAGCGATGAGAAAGAGGCTGAAGACAGTCAATTAGAGAAGAGTTGATGAGATGAAAAGCTTTTGATTCCACCCTGTCTAAAAGAGCAGTATGAGTGGAACCCCCCCCCCCCTCCCAGACATGTGAAGCATACTCCATACATGGATGGATAAGGCCCTTGTACGGAGTTAGCAGCTGCGGGGGTGAGAAAAACTGGCAGAGAGTCTCAGAATGCCTAACTTTATAAAAGCTGTTTTAGCTAGAGATAAGATGTGAAATTTCCAGTTTAGATTATAAGAAAAGGACGGAACCCATACTGGCAATCAGATAGAAGGTTGTGAAGTGATAGATGTTTAAGAATCTTCCTGTTGAGGATAGATTCATAGACTTTAGATATGAATACTGAACTTTAGATATAAAATTAAAGCAATAGGATGTAATTTGAGGGATTAGAATGGTCACCCTTTTTAGAAACAGGCTGAATGTAGGCAAACTTCCAGCAAGAAGGAAAAGTAGATGTTGATAGACAGGCTTGAAAGAGTTTGACTAGGTAAGGTGCAAGCACAGAGACACAGTTTCGCAGAACAGTAGGAGGGACCCCATCAGGTCCATAAGCCTTCTGACAGTTAAGGCCAACAAGGACATGCAAAACATCACTGCAAAGAATCTTAATGGGTAGCATGAAGTAGTCAGAGGGTGGAGGAGAGGAAGGAACAAGCCCAGAATCATCCAAGGTAGAGTTTTTAGCAAAGGTTTGAGTGAAGAGTTCAGCTTTAGAAATAGATGAGATGGTAGTGGTGCATCAGATTTAAATAAAGGGAAAAATGAAGAAGAAAAGTTATTGGAGATGTTTTTGGCTAGGTGTCAGAAGTCACAAGAGGAGTTAGATCTTGAAAGATTTTGACACTTTCTGTTAATGAAGGAGTTTTTGGCTAATTGGAGAAAAGACAGCATGATTCCGGGCAGAAATATAAAATGCATGAGATTCTGGTCATGGGAGTAGGGTGTTGCACCAGTTGCTCTGGAGGATAGTAAAGTTAAAGGCTAGTTCACCAGGATGGTCAATGAAGGGAGAGGAAAGCCAAAGCTGGTGGTAAACATTGAAGTCTCCAAGAATGGAGATCTCCACAAAAGGGAAGAGAGACAGAATGTGCTCCACTTTGGAAGTTAAGTAGTCATAGAATTTCTTTTAGTCAGAGGAGTTAGGTGAGAGGTATACAGCACAGATAGATCTAGTTTGAGAGTGACTCTGTAGTCAAAGCCAAATGGTGGAAAATTATAAGATCATCATAACTTACCTTGGTAAGTGTGCGATGATTGGAGTTCTTCCTAAGCTGTGCTGCCCAGCTTTGTGTGGTCATGCGTGACTGACGGTGTGATGTTACCAGTATTGAGATTTCATCCAAGGTTGGGGATGATCAATGGATTTGACGGATATGATCAGTAAAACAACCATTCAAAATATAACATTGAATTAGACCATACAGATTAATCAAGAACAGCCAAAGAACATCCTTCTCAGACATGTAGAGTAGTCCAACCAGCAGAGCAACATGTCGTACCCGTACAAAAATGTAACCTTAGTCATACCAACATGTTACATATACAATCTGTGGCCGATCAACCAAGGGACATTAATGAAATGGGATGGGCAGGCACTCATGACCACACAAAGCTGGGCAGCACAGCTTAAGAAGAACTCCAATCATTGCACACTTACCAAAGTATGTTACAATGATCTTATAATTCTTCCACAGCTGGCTGCCCAGCAGCGTGACGTCATGCATGACTATTCGTAGCCTCATCCCCAACCAAACAACAACAAACTTTTTGGAAAAAGGACAAGTATACATCTATATATATATATCTACATACAAATACAAGATCATACATATACATAAACCTGTAGGTGTGTTAGAAGGAACTTAACGCTTGAAACAGCCCATTATCTGTTCCCTGCATATGAACTTAAAATGGTTTCTCCAAATGTGCCCACAGGCAAAATGGTCTTGTTATAATGTTGGGTATAAGTAGATTTACACCTCCATCCAATTATCTTTTTTTTATACTTTCCCAGGCCATGCCTGTTTTAAAAGCCTTACATAAGAACATAAGAACATAAGAAATAAGGGAAGCTGCAAGAAGCGACCAGGCTTACACGTGGCAGTCCCTGTATGAAACACTCCTACCTATTTCCATCTGTTATCCCCATCCATAAACTTGTCTAATCTTCTCTTAAAGCTCTCTAGTGTCCTAGCACTAACTACATGATTAATGAGTCCGTTCCACTCATCTACCACTCTATTTGAGAACCAATTTTTTCCTATCTCCTTCCTAAACCTAAATTTTTCAAGCTTGAACCCGTTATTTCTTGTTCTACCCTGGTTGCTGATCCTAAGAATTTTGCTTACATCTCCCTTGTTATAACCCTTATACCACTTAAAGACTTCTATCAGGTCTTCTATCTATTAGAAGTGGATGCAGACCTTACTGAATATGAATTAAACAAATCCTCAGAGATCCCAGATTCTCTCATTATATCTTTGACCCATCTAATAATTGTGGTCTTGGATGCTGGGCCAAAAGGTTTCCTGGTTGTTAACAACAGCTTACTCTGATCTGATCTTATTCTCAATTTGCTCGTTAATTATAAATATGTTCTAATAGCATCAACAATACATAAATTTTTATTCAGTGGGAATGCTTTGAAACCTATGTTCTGTACATGATGTCTGACATTAGATGTTTTAAGTGGATCTCCAATTTTAAAGATGACCTCATTTTTATTAAGTGATATATTCCTGGTGTCCAAGCAATCTGTGGTTTGAAACTGTTGGCCAGATAAAATGAGAAGCAAACCTGCCACTTTTTGGGCAAAATTTGAAAGTGATAATTGATTATTGTTTCCCCAAACATCAAATGTATTTAAAAAGACATCAGGATCCCATGTGAAGTTCCTTCTAGGCAGTTTGGAGCACTGTTTTGCTGCTGACTTCATAAATAAGCATACAAACTCATTCTCGCAGGGATTCCATTGATATTTGCCACCGTAGAAATAGCTGACTTGGCGGCATTGAGACTACTGTAACTGTACCCAGAACCATCTTTCATTGAATAACGTGAATAAGTGGTCCAACAGTTTGTTTACAGGGGGAGAAAATGGATCAACAGAAAGTCTGTAACCCATTCCAAAATTCCTGACCTGCAGAAAGATTCCCTGACAGGCCATGCTGCCATCTGCAGAGTCCTGATTGGATGGGCCCGTTGTGGATCGTGAGGCAGATACAGGCACTTGCGAGGAAGAAGTTGAGGTGCATCCTGCAGAAGGTGAAGGGATTCTGCAAACCATGGTTGAGTTCTCCATGGTGTTAGTATTGCTAAAATTGATGCCTTTTCTTCCCTTACTTTTTGAATGATGTCTTTTATGACCCTAAAGGGAGGAAAAGCATATAGAAAAGAATTATTATTCCAGTTGATTGAAAAAGCATCATTGCCTAATACCTCCGGATCAGGTTTCCAAGAAGAGAAAAGTGGTAATTGAGTATTAATGCGAGTAGCAAAAAGATCAATAGTTGGTTCTCCATAAATTCAGCATATCATTGAAAATTGTAGGTATAAGTCTCCATTCTTTGTTGAAATCTCTCTAATGGGAAGCTAAATCAGTGATAATATTCAAAGAAGCAAGGATATACTCAGTTGACAATTCTATGTTTCTCTCATGAGCCCACTCAAAAACCTATTCAGTCACATCCAACAAGTGTTGTTTAATGCTTCCACAATTGTTAATGCTTGCAACAACTATAGTATTATCTGATTTTATGCGAATGTGTTTATATGTGACATCCTGGAAGAGAGTCTTCAGATCAAAAAGATCAGCCTTTAATTCCAAAATATTTATATGGTCTTTCTCATCGTCAGCCCAGTGGCCACCAATAATGTTGTCACCGGCACAAGCCCCCAGCCAGACAGTGAGGCATCTGTGGTGATAACTAAGTCAGGGCCAGGCATATGTAATGACCTAATACAAGAATGAATATTAGTTGTCCACCAGTTTATGAGACATTTTGCCCTCTTATCCAAATACAGTAAGGCATCATAATCACCATGGCTTTGCTTAAGAGCTTCATTCGTTAACACTTCCAAATACTTACATTTTAAAGGAGCCCAGTGTACAGAGACTCCTGCAGCAATGACATTGCCAATAAAAACAACAAAATCTCTAATTCTGATGTCATCCGTACATAATAATTGTAAACTCAGCTTCCTGATCTTAACTGCCTTACCTTGTGTGAGTTTAATGGTCATGTCTTTAGAGTTCAACACAAAACCCAAGAATTCAATTTCATGACTGGGCTGAAAATCTGATTTCTCCAAATTAATTGTGAAACCTAATTTATCTAATGTTGATGCAATATATTTGACATCATCAATTAATTTCTCTTTGGAGTCCGCTATCACAAGGCATCAGTGTAAATAGATGTTAAAATGCCTAAAGCCCAAAAATGTGAAAAAGGGACCTTCAACAACTCAGTGAAAAGTTGAGGGGATGAGGAAAAACCCTGAGGCAAACAAGTAAACTGCTATAATAAACCATTCCATGTAAATTTTAGCCATGATGGATTCTCCCTGCAGGCTGGAGCAGAAAAATAAGCATGTTTCAAGTCAATAGATGCAAAGAAGCAATTCTGTGTAACCAATGGTAAAACATCTTTAAGTGTTAAAATTTTAAAATTATAATATTCCACATACTCATTCAAATATTTCAAATTAAGTATAATCCAGACATTGCCATCCTTCTTTAACCTAGGGAAGATATTGGAACAAAACCCTGATGAAACAAAAGTAGCTCTCTCAACAATATGCTGCTGAATAAATATATTAATGGCTGCATCAATAGCCTGTTTTTCCTTCTGAGAGAAATGCAATGGAGGGGGGATATGGCATTGTGATGGAAAATCATTATAAGAAAACAAATACTTGCCCTGAACAGTGTTAGTACCCAAGGATCACTGGATAATTCCTCCCAAATTTAAAGATAATGTTGAATTTTTCCCCCCTGAAAATTCAAAGGGGTGTTAAGCAAGGTTAAGTCACTTATGGTTGAGGAATGAAAATGAGAACCAGTGTCACTGGGTAACTTATTTGGTGCCATAGTGACCCCATCCTCTGCCTTCTCTACCTCGATGATTACTTCAGTAGTGATTGGTTCTGGAACCTCTACCTCCTTTTTGAAAAGTAAAATTATTCCTCTTCATCTTGAACCGCTTTGGATTGATATGTTTTTGATTCTCCTTAAACTGTTTAACCATATCAACAATATTAGTTTCAAACAATTTATCACCTGTCATGTTCTTATCCTTGACAGTTTTTTGGAGAGTTTTGGCTTTAATTTTATCAGTAATGAGATCTCTTCTCATTAAATTTAAATGATTGAAAACTGGCAATAACGTGCAAAGACTGTCATTGATATCTTTATAGGAGTCCATCAAGGTAGGGTTGTGTGAATTTGCATGTTTGTCTACAAATCTGATGAGAGGAATGAGGGATTTGCCAAAATAGAGAATTTGTCTGAGTTAACCTGCTCTCCATCCTCTGACTCTGATTGTTGAGAGTTGAGAGGGCATTGAAATCAGATCCTGGAACCTCAATTCCTTAATATTAGACAGAATAGACCATTGTTCTGCCAACATCCTGGCTTTCTTATCATCAGGAACCATACGTAAATAAGCCCTGATGTGCTTAGCTAAAACCTCTGTAACAGGAGTATCATTAGCATCATCAACATCAAAAGCTGCACCTAAGCTATAGTCAACAACTACGTGTTGATTTTCTGCCAAAGGAAACCCTACAAACTCCTCTGCTGAACTAGTAGATGCCCCAACATTAACTTGGGATGAAACTTGTGAGGATTGGAAGGTGTCTGGGTATGAAGCCCCACTATCAGGATTACATGATAAATCCTGAGACATCAGGTTAGTTTACATAATCCACATCTTCCTCCACATTACTAGTGTCACTGTCACCTAAATGTACAGGTTCCTTCCTCACCTTCTCTTTTGTCAGAGCTTTCACCAAGGCTGGTAATATTTTCTGGACCACAGAACTGCGGAAATTTTCATCTGGCTCAAGTGTCTGAGAAGGGCCAGAAATATTGGTGGTTGGAACATCCTGTCCACCAGAACCATCATCTTCACTATTGGAAGATAAACAAGCAATCTTGCATGGTGGCTGGGCCTGGCCATCGCCAGGAGAAGGATGGGAGCGTCGACGTCCCCTGCCTTCCATCGTGCAAACAGCAGATGAGCAATAAACTGTCCTCTGGGGAAGAGACGATTACCAGTGTGACAACCATACAGCTGTGTGACGGCCATGTCATACAAGACATTGTATAAAGGGGTCAGGTATTGTAAAATAAAGTAAAATCATAATACATACCACCCTGAACAGGGATTTTTGTGGAGTAACAAGACGCAGGCAATCGTGAGATTGCCTGGTGGCAGGGGACACAACAGGAAAAGTGTCACCACATTAACCGTAGCACGCTGCACAATTACACTCCATGCGTGTCTCTTTGAGCAACTTGCCAAAACTAGCAGTGCTATGTCCTCTGAGCCCCATTTACAGGCCACAGTGCAATGATAGAGACCCCAGAAAGCCACCAAACTCAAGCGTCCCTCGCCTTATCTTATCAATAAATGCCAACACCATCTAATGGCCGTCAGAGCAAACAACCACGTCTGAACACCAGAATTGCACACCAAGTACTGAATACTGGTAACACCACACCATCAGTCATGCATGACACCACGCTGCTGGGCAGCCAGCTGGGGAAGAACTCGGAAGATTCAAGAGCGTGGGCACGAGAGCAGGTTAAGTCATTGCGCACGTAAACGCAACATTCAGCTTTGGATTGAAAACAAGGATAGAGAAAGTAGGAGGGAACAGAAAAGGGGCTACTGTCAGTTGCCTCAGACACTTGTGTTTCAGTGAGGAAAAGATGAGGTCTAGTAGAAAAGAGGTGGTGTTCTACAGATTGAAAATTAGATCTAAGACCGCAAACGTTGTAGAAGTTATTGAAGAAAAAGTTGAGGGGGGTGTCAAGACACTTAGGGTTGTTGTCAGAAGACCAGTCTGACCAGGGGACATTTGTTGTCCCCTCCTCAGATGGGGATTCTGAGGCTGGTGTAGGAGTCGCCATGATAATTTTGAATTTAGAGTGAAGGGTGTGTGTGTAATTAGGTGCTTGTAGTTTTGTGTGAAGGAAAAGAGTTGCCTTTAGAGGGCAGGCTGTGACTGCCCCTTGTGTTGTGAGACACAAAGGGAAACATTCAGTGAGGTCACAGCTGGGTTTAATGATAAGTTCACAGCACCCCCCTGATCTAGTGCTTTAGACCTCACTGGGAGTAATTATTGTTTTGGCAGGTGCCTACTGCCTCCCCCTTAAGTGTGTGTGTGTGTGTGTGTATGATTATATATATATATATATATATATATATATATATATATATATATATATATATATATATATATATATATATATATATATATATATATATATATATATATATATATATATATAATCATACACACACACACACACACACACACACACACACACACACACACACACACTTAAGGGGGAGGCAGTAGGCACCTGCCAAAACAATAATTACTCCCAGTGAGGTCTAAAGCACTAGATCAGGGGGTGCTGTGAACTTATATATATATATATATATATATATATATATATATATATATATATATATATATATATATATATATATATATATATATATATATATATATATATATAATCATACACACACACACACACACATGCAGAGAGAGAGAGAGAGAGAGAGAGAGAGAGGGACACAAAGTGAAATTGATATGAATGGTCACAGTGTTGTCTACTGGGAATTGCTTTGACGATAAGACCAGCTGCCTTTCATGGCAGTGGTCATGGAAGTGTGGGAAAAATTAAATATGCTTGTGTGTGTGTGTGTGTGTGTGTGTGTGTGTGTGTGTGTGTGTGTGTGTGTGTGTGTGTGTGTGTGCGTGCGTGCGTGCGTGCGTGCGTGCGTGCGTGCATGCGTGCGTGTGTGTGCGCATGCGTGCGTGTGTGTGCGCATGCATGCATGCTGCACTATATATATACTTTCCTGAATGAGAGAGAGAGAGAGAGAGACTTTACCAAAATTTTTAAGAAATTCAGATGAACACAATGAAAATAATGAGTTGAATGACAAAGGTAGTAAATGGTATGAGACCAAGGGTGATCTTAGCTTCCCTATCTTCACCTGCTTCTGCCTCCCCCTGTCTCTCTCTCTCTCTCTCTCTCTCTCTCTCTCTCTCTCTCTCTCTCTCTCTCCTCTCTCTCTCTCTCTCTCTCTCTCTCTCTCTCTCTCTCTCTCTCTCTCTCTCTCTCTCTCTCTCTCTCTCTCTCTCTCTCTTAATTTTTAACTAGTAGATTCAGGACAGTATATAATACACACAGACACACATGACACGCATACCTTAGAGCACGGGAAGGGTGGTGGTGAGAGCACAACATTCCCTTGAGTTTATGAATTAGTTAGTAGAGAGGAAGGGGTAGATTAAAGCTACAAGAAGCTGTCCTGTCATTAACAAAGTAGTCGTAGATATCAGGATATTTAGTTTTTTATTTCCATGAAATCTCGGTTGCCAGAGAGAGAGAGAGAGAGAGATTTTTATTATTCATATGAGAGAGAGGTGAGGGGCTTAGATGGAAGAGATGGAGAGAAGGGTGTGAGAAATGTAGAAACAAGGAGGAAGTGGGGATGGGGAGGTGGACATGCCTCACAATGCAAGAGAAATATAAACTCCAAACTTATCTAAACAGCTGGAAAGGACTCAAACACAGACACATACTAGGGAGAAATAGACAAACTGACACCACACATGAGGTTTCAATATTCTTAGAGCTACTGCCCACAGTAATAAACCACCCACGCCCTCCAGAATATTACAGCACTGCATCAAGTTCAGCTTGTCTCAAATCTCGGAAGAATGATCTCACCTCCTACAAAAGTTGTCAGATCAGGAGAGAAGTGAGAGAGTGCCGTACACTACACAGCACACAAAGACTTCTCCTGTGGTTGCAGGACACACAAGATGAGAAACGGGACTAGTTACACTTAAGTAAACATTAGATGGGAGTCAACTCGACTCAACACATACAAAACAGCACAACAAAACAACCAAAGGATGAACACACAGAAACAGAGTAGGCAGTGACCTCACACTGGAGGTCAGAGATCTGTGACAACAGGCACTCAGACTGGCCCTCAAATAATACACTGAATCACAAAGCTAGACCCCAGCTCATATCTAACTTGATATATATATATACAAGTCTGTCACCAGCTCTGTGAACACGTCTTCTCTCGATAGCTGACCACTGCCTGCTAAGCTTGTACTGAGGGCAGAAAGGGGGAAGCACTCTCATGGTTGGGCTGATGCATCATAAGGGGGGAGAGGAGCGAGGTGGCCAAAACACATATCCCTTTGCCATACACTGCTCCACATTGTCTCTCTCTCACTCCCTTAAAAGCTTCTTGACTTCAAGAAATTGCTGTATAGTGGAACCTTGGTTACCAAACGCCTCCCTTTTCAAACAATTTGTTTTTATAACAAAATTTCAAACACATTGTAGCTTCGGTTCGTAGTACCATAATTTGGTTCTAGGACAAAGTTACTTGATTTCAAATATTAAAAGACATAGCAAAAGCTGCCGTTTATTGCGGATTTATAGTTTCTATAAATATCTACTTCGTTTTTATACATTTGGAAGAGACAGAATGTAAAACAGTAATTCACTCTTTGAAATAAGGTAAATGTGATCCCGATAAGCTCGATGTAAACAGTTTTCAGTGCTCAGAAGTAATCCTGAATCCTGCGACTTTCTCATTGACCCCCAACGCCATCACTACTGCACAACTGCATTTTTCCAGTAGCTTTTCCTAGCACCAAGATGTCTAAGTCATTTTGGCGGTAAGTAGGTTGCTCCTCTCTGTGTCCCTCTGTAAGGCTTCCATCACTAGATCAGTCTAAACAGTATCTTCTGATGAGTTCTGTGTCACTAAGTTCTTTCATTACATTCTTTCTGGATAAATAATTTGTAAGCTGGAGATGTGAAGCAGCCATCTTGGCTGTGGCAGCGTCTGTCATAAGCCGCTAAGACAGTGTAGACTGGTGTCTCAAAACAGATTACAGTAAAATCCCTCTTATCCGGTATCAATGGGACCGCCGACATGCCGGATACTTGAATAGAAGTGAAATTATGTCCACAATCACCACCCTACACTCACGCATCTTACCATAACAAAGATCAGCTGATCTTAATCAGCAGCTGATCTGATCAGCTGCTTAAGTGTAAGCACAACACGCTTCCTCTTTTCTACAACTTTAGACATGATGAAGGCATCAGGCGATAAACAGTGCACACGCGGGACTGAGTCACTGAGTAAACACAGTGCAGTGGGCTGCGGGTGGCGCGAAGCAGTGCGCTCTGGTGGCGAGGGGACAAAGTATGCCTCGCGCGAGAATTTTGATCGATTTTATGAGTACACATTGATTTTTTATTGATTTTAAGGCTCGGGGAAAAATGTGCCGGATACTTGAAGCTGCCGGATACTCAAATGCCGGATGAGAGGGATTTTACTGTAATCCATTTTACTTTGATTTCTATGAGAAATATAGTTTAAGTTTTCGAACATTTCAGATTTCTAACAGCATTCAGGAATGAATTAAATTCGAGAACCAAGGTTCCACTGTACTTATATTTAGGATTCTGGATGAAATCTTACTCTTTTATTGTGGGGGGCAATCTTTCTTCTCTCACAGGTATTAAAATAGCTACTCTAACATGAAAGGGGGTTAAATTAAATGAGGAACAATACTACATAGGCTTACTAGAACATACATTAATTTAATACCAGAACAGGTAGCTGACTATGACTCACCCAGTACCCCCAGTTTTCTCTCTCTCTCTCTCTCTCTCTCTCTCTCTCTCTCTCTCTCTCTCTCTCTCTCTCTCTCTCTCTCTCTCTCTCTCTCTCTCTCTCTCTCTCTCTCTCTCTCTCTCTCCCTTTTTCATCCCTCTCTCTCAGTTCATATATATTGTTACAATATATACAATACATATTGTTCAACCATGCAAAGCCCGCTCCGCAGGTCACTACTGACACCACTAACAGCTGCCACTATTCTTGGGTCAGCTTTCCTGAGCTACACCCTGTAGCCTAGTGCAGGGCAAACAGATGAGTCCAGGCCACTTGTAGGCTATAAACAGCTAAAGCCTCAAGGTCACCACCCGTGCCTCTACTGCAGAGGAAATATAACTGCAAAAACTCACCCACCAAGCTAAAAAGGATTTGACATTCACATCCTAGGAAGGTCCTCCCACTGTCCTCACAATATTACAGTGCCCTGGTCCATGTTCAGCTTGTCTCAGGTCTCCCAGAAAACTGATCTCACTCCTGCAAAGTTGGCAGATCAGGAGAGAAATGAGATTACCAAACACTATGCAGCACACACAAAGAAGTGTACTCTGGCCAACAAAGACACACAATGACAACAATAAAAGGCAAGTAGCGTTGAATTAAAAAATCACGTAACCTAGAGTCAGCTCGACTCAGAAAACAACTCCAGGCAGACTGCCAATCTGCCTGGACAGACATTGGACACAAGACAGATGAGAGTGAGTGGCAGTCATCTTTGTAAAAACCCAGAGATACTTGAGAGTGGTATTTTTGGCATCCGTGTATAGCCAGAGCAAGATACTAAACTTTAAGGTATGTAACTAATACGCAGCCCCTCACCCAGTCACTTGTATGGCCTCTGTAGGCAGATTTATCTAAATATACCTGCTCTCTCAACAAATGCAGCCTAATTGTGTGAAGGTGACTCTCACACTGAACATGAGATGAAATGGGATGAGGCGGCTAATCTCTCAACACACCCTCCTCCCCCAGGAAAGCACGTGGCTCAGACAAAGCTTTTCCACTCCTAAAAGCATTCTAACTTTGATAAATCATATCACAAAAACTATAGGGGCTGGCTGGAGTTTTCTTTTATACTGGACTACAGCTTTCACTCTTTCTTGGGTTTCAATTTCAGCTCGTTGCTATGACAGAAAATAAGGAAAAAGATTTAAATAACGCTTAGTAGTCTGCAGGAAATTAACACTAAAACATACACAGCAAAGGAACAGCATTGAAATTTTAAAATGTATTATGTTAATTGATAAGAATTTCCCTGCAGGTCCATGAGTGCCAAATGTGTCCTTCACTGCACAGCTCACAACTCTGACCTGAATGTCTGCACACACTTTATGAACCACCAAGCATCCTGACAAAAAACTTCTGTGTTTCTGCAGTGGTAAGTTAGCAATCACCTGTTTTCATCCTCAGTACAGTGCTGTGTGTATTGTAGACATTTAGTGACAGAATAGTGCTAACCAAAATCCACTTAGGTCTTGATGATTGTTTATGGTGTTGTTGGTGGAGTGTTGGCCTTGCTTTACCTTCAGTGAGCTGCCAGGGTTCAGTTCCCAGTCACACCCTCTCATGGCTGATTCATCTCACCTTCAGGTTCGATTCCTAGTGTTTCCATGATTCTTTCAAAGAGGGCACAGTGTAATGACTTATAGTGTTATTGGTGAATGTTGGCTTTGTTTCCTTAGGTGTGTTGGCAAGGTCCATTCGGCCAAAGCCTCTCTTGGCTAATTTATCTAATCTCAAGATCAGTTTCTCAGTGTTTCTACGATGCTGTAAAAGAAGACAAAGCATGTTCACTGTTTATTGTGCCCATCTCACCAATGCAGCCCATCAACCATTATCTTCACTCTTTCATCCCTGTCACTGATCAACTCTAGAATTGTGTGCCTGTTTCTTGTATCATACTTTTGTGATGTTGGCAGTAAATAGTAAAAAACTGAAGGATAAGTGTCTTGAAACTTCCCTCTTTAAGGAGTTCAAATAATAGGAAGGTGGAAATACAGAAGCAGGCAGGGAGTTCCAGAGTTTACCAGAGAAAGGGATGAATGATTGAGAATACTGATTAACTCTTGCATTAGAGAGGTGGACAGAATAGGGATGAGAGAAAGAAGAAAGTCTTGTGCAGTGAGGCCATGGGAGGAGAGGAGGCATGCAGTTAGCAAGATCAGAAGAGCAGTTAGCATGAAAATAAAAGTAGATGATAGCTAGAGATGCAACATTGCAGCGATGAGAAAGAGGCTGCAGACAGTCAGTTAGAGGAGTTGATGAGACAAAAAGCTTTTGATTTCACCCTGTCTAAAAAAGCAGTATGAGTGGAACCCCCCAGCCATGTGAAGCATACTACATACGTGGGCGGATAAGGCCCTTGTACAGAGTTAGCAGTTGGGGAAAAAACCTGGTGAAGACATCTCAGAATGCCTAATTTCATAGAAGCAGTTTTAACTAGAGATGAGATGTGAAGTTTCCGGTTCAGATTATGAGAAAAGGACAGACCAAGGATGTTCAGTGTAGAAGAGGGGGACAGTGTGTGTGTGTGTGTGTGTGTGTGTGTGTGTGTGTGTGTGTGTGTGTGTGTGTGTGTGTGTGTGTGTGTGTGTGTGTGTGTTCTTTGCCAACTTTTTCCACTTGTGGAAAAAGTTGGCTACAATTTTATGGTCTTTTAGACAGACAAGGTTAATACAATTTTATTGTCTTTTAGACAGACAAGGTTAAATTCATTATTTAGTTTCTGCTGGATTTTTTCTGTCTGTCTAGATAACTCTCTCTTGAGCAGCAAGGCCCCAAGTAGCTTTGCAAAAGATAGATTACTGTTTGTGACGTTTTGTTCCAACCTGGGAACATCTTCGGGTACAAATAGTAATCTGTCTTCTGGAAAGCTCTCCTGTGGCTCATGCTGCTCAAAAAAGAGTTACTTAGACAGATGGAAAAAATCCACTAGAAGATGAATATTGCAGGAAAAGCTGCAACATTTTATCTTGCCTGCCTAAAGTAATATACAAATACAGTATACGTATTTCTGTCATGAGTGGAAGAGGTTGACCAAGAACACAAAAAGCAGAAAAAGTTCACTTTACTGCCACTATCAAAAAATAGTGCAATACAAGATACTTGTTAGAATGAATAGGCCAGTTTACTTCCCTTGAAACAGTCAGAGTTGTAGGAAGAGGATAAACAGAAATAAGTAGGTAATTGCAAAGTTTACCAGTGAAGAATGAAAGAGTGAGGATACTAGTTAACTATCTATAATGAAACTATATATATATATATATATATATATATATATATATATATATATATATATATATATATATATATATATATATATTATATATATATATATATATATATATATATATATATATATATATTTCTCTAACTGTATAGTATATACATAAATATATACTTCTCTTACAAGCAAAGATTGGTCAAGAACACATGAAGTGAGAAAAATGAGAATTTACTTTCTTGCTTCACCAACATATCTATATACATTGAGTTGTGTGAGACTGGCTAATGGGTTGGGTGGCTGGTCAGGTGTTGTGCCTCCGGCAGGTGGACAGGCTGGCATGATGTACGGCAGCAGCACACAGTTCCGCAGCTGGACCTTCAAGGACGAGCACGAGCTGAAGCGGTTGCGTGTGCAAGCCAATGCTGACTTCATTGAGAAGTTTGGGGCAGACATGACGGTAAGGCTTGTCCCTTAGCCAGTACATGCACTGTAGTGATAATAAATTTTGTATGTTACCCAATACAGATGTAATGAACTGTAGTAATTATGGCAAGTTTTGTTCATTATTCAATAAACATACTGCCAATGAACTCTAGTGTCTCTAAAAAAAAAGAAGAGTTTGGGACCTGCCAGCCTCACCCGAGGCACAAGACGTGTATAAATGAATACTTATTAGAGGAATATTATGAGTACCTATATGATATAAAATCATAATAGAAATATAATGCATTGAGTTCTAGCCCTAGGAAAGCATACAAGTGATAGCTACAGTGCAGCACTCAGTCTTTACTATGGTTCCTGAAATCCTGTGTGGCAAAGAACTCATCAACAAAATACAGTATATGTGTATGTGTAGTGGATGTTGTCAGCTGTCCAGACCATTTACTTCCTCACTCTCCTGGCTACAAAGTTGCATCTCTTGCTGTCCTCTGTCACTATTTACTAATTGCTCCTGCTTGCTGCACACCTTCCCTTCTTCTTGCAGCCTCACTACCCAAGGCTTTCTACTTTATCTTGCCTCTATTCTGTCCACCTCCCCAATGCAAGAGTTAACCAGTATTCTTATTCTTTCATTCCCCTTACTGATAAACTCTGGAACTTCCTGTCTGCTTGTATATTTCTTCTTGTCTATGACTTAAAATCCTTCAAGAGAGAGGTTTCAAGACACTTCTCAAACTTTGGATAATCCTTTTCAGACTACTCTGTGGCACCTTCATTAGGCCTTTTTTTTTTATTTTTTTTTTATTTTATTTTTTTTTATGTTTCTTTGTTGCCTTAGACCAGAGCTGCTCATATATAAAATAAAAAGAATAAAAAAAAAAAAACTTTTGCATGTCATTTTAGATCTGCTTTGAGACTCCTCTTTATGGACTGGCACCCTCAAGGCCCATTCACACATCAGTGATGTATCAGTTCCGGGTCATGTGTCGGCCAAATTCAAAGTAACGATATTTTTTTTCACCGACATTGAAGTGCTGAACTGACACAGAACTGATGCATCAGTGATATGTGTGAATGGTCCTTTAGTGGTCTTTTTTTCCGCATTTTGTGTTGCCCATTGTCAGGGACCCTCATACTTAGAGCAAATATAATGATAAATAAATAACAAGATCTACCTACCAGAATGTACCAGGCTGACATCACTATTAAGGGAGTGTGGGTAACTGAGGCCAAGCGTCTACATGCATGTAGTCACACCAACACACACTCTCTCTCACACACACACACACACACACACACACACACACACACACACACACACACACACACACACACACACACACACACACACACACACACACACCAAAATGCACACACACCAAAAACACACATGCACACACACATCAGCCTTGAGGTGCCCAGGGGTAGTAACAATCCTGACATGAATTCTGTGTTTTGTTTCAGCCAGAGGAACGGAGGCAACATTTTCTCACGGCAGAAGAGGAACATTTGATGGTGAATATTAACTAATGACAGTTTGACACTTTATTTAACCCTGGATTCTTTTATTGACCAAAATATAAGATTACAGCTTACTTAAAGGTCTCTACTGCTGAGTGGACTCTGTGTTTGTCAGTAGTGTCTTTCAGTATTTAGCCAAGGGGTTAAGATGTGCAAAGGATGGCAAGTGTTTGGTTCCAGATTTCCTTCACTTGTGTATTTTATCTGACTGCTTCCTTCATTTACTTCCTTCACTTCCTTCTGTTTGTTCCTTTTCCTTCACCTCCTCTTTTATCTGATTGCTTCTTCCTTTTATTTTCTTCTGTTTCCTTTTTCCTTCATCGCCTTTTTCTGACTGCTTCCTTCCTTTAATTCCTTCACTTCTGTCTCTTCCTTTATCCTTCACCTTGATCTGACTGCAACCTTCCTTTACTTCCTTCACTTGTGTTTCTTCCTTTTTCCTTCATCTCCTTTATCTGACTGTTTCCTTACTTAACTTCCTTCACTTCCTTCGGTCTCTTCCTTTTTCCTTCTTTTGTACCTGACTATTTCCTTCCCTTACTTTCCTCTTTCCTTTCTGCCCTCCCCATTCTTCCTTATTTAATTAATTTACTGTACTTTTCCTTCTCTCCTATACTTCGTTTGGTATAATTTTTCCTTCTCTTCCTGTCTCCTTCATCCCTGCTTTATTTCTTTTCTTTCTTACTTCATTTTTCTGTGTTTTTTCTCCTCTTACTGTTTCCTTCATCTTCCCTTCTTTACCTCTCTTTCTTAACTTTTCTTCCTTATTTTCTGTATTCTTTATTTTCCTCTTGTATTTTCTTCTCCAGTTAGATTATTGCTTGATTGACTAGTGAATTGCTTGACTGGCTGGTTGGCTTACTTAACACCTTGTAATTTCTCTCTCTCTCTCTCTCTCTCTCTCTCTCTCTCTCTCTCTCTCTCTCTCCTCTCTCTCTCTCTCCTCTCTCTCTCTCTCTCTCTCTCTCTCTCTCTCTCTCTCTCTCTCTCTCTCTCTCTCTCTCTCTCTCTATATATATATATATATATATATATATACTATTGACAAGTACAGTAGTAAATATTGCATTCAAGAACTCTATAGTTGTATTACTCTTGCTGCTGCTTTATTTTTTTTCTTTTCTTTTCTTTTCTTTTGTGTTGCAATACAGTGTTGCATGTCCTTTTGTTTTTGTGTTACAGGTTGTGTTGCTTCAAGTTTTTTTTTTTTTTTTTTTGTACGAGGGACACTGGCCAAGGGCAACAAAAATCCAATAAAAAAAAAAGCCCACTGAGTTGCCAGTCCCAGAAAAGGGTCCAAAGTGGTAGGATAAGTGAAGGATAAGTGTCTTGAAACCTCCCTCTTGAAGGAATTCAAGTCATAGGAAGGTGGAAATACAGAAGCAGGCAGGGAGTTCCAGAGTTTACCAGAAAAAGGAATGAATGATTGAGAATATTGGTTAATTCTTGCATTAGAGAGGTGGACAGAATAGGGGTGAGAGAAAGAAGAAAGTCTTGTGCAGCAAGGCCACAGGAGGAAGGGAGGCATGCAGTTAGCGAGATCAGAAGAGCAGTTAGCATGAAAATAGTGGTAGAAGACAGCTAGAGATGCAGCATTGCAGCAGTGAGAGAAAGGCTGAAGACATTCAGTTAGAGGAGAGGAGTTGATAAGACAAAAAGCTTTTGATTTCCACCCTGTCTAGAAGAGCAGTATGAGTGGAACCACCCCCCAGACATGTGAGGCATACTCCATACATGGACAGGTAAGGCCCTTGTACAGAGTTAGCAGCTGGGGGATATGAGAAAAACTGGCAGAGATGTCTCAGAATGCCTAACTTCATAGAAGCTGTTTTTTAGCTAGAGATAAGATGTGAAATTTCCAGTTTAGATTATGAGTAAAGGACAGACCGAGTATCTTCAATGTAGAAGAGGGGGACAATTGAGTGTCATTGAAGAAGAGGGGATAGTTGTCTGGAATGTTGTTTTGAGTTGATAGATGGAGGAATTGAGTTTCTGAGGCATTGAATGAAACCAAATTTGCTCTGCCCCAATCAGAAATTTTAGAAAGATCAGAAGTCAGGCATTCTGTGGCTTCCTGAAGGGTTGGACATCTGTGAAAAGATGTGGAAAAGTGTAGGATGGTATCATCAGCATAAAAGTGGATAGGACAGGAAGTTTGATTTTAGAAGGTCATTGATGAATAATAAGAAAAGAGTGGGTGACAGGACAGAACCCTGAGGAACACCACTATTAATAGATTTAGGAGAAGAACAGTGACTGTCTATCACAGCAGCAATAGAATGGTCAGAAAAGAAACAGAGAGAAGGATAGAAGCCATAGGAGGGTAGTTTGGAAATCAAAGCTTTGTGCCAGACTCTATCAGAAACTTTGATTTATCTAAGGCAACAGCAAAAGTTTCACCAATATCTCTAAAAGAGGGTGACCAAGACTCAGTAAGGAAAGCCAGAAGATTACCAGTAGAGTGACCTTTATGGAACCTGTACTGGCGATCAGAAGGTTGTGAAGTGATAGATGTTTAAGAATCTTTCTGTTGAGGATAGATTGAAAAATTTCAGATAGACAGGAAATTAAAGCAATAGGAGGGTAATTTGTGGGATTAGAACGGTCACCCTTTTTAGGAACAGGCTGAATGTAGGCAAACTTCCAGCAAGAAGGAAAGGTAGGTGTTGACAGACAGACAGTTGAAAGAGTTTGACTAGGCAAGGTGCTAGCACAGAGGCACAGTTTTGGAGAACAATAGGAGGGACCCCATCAGGTCCATAAGCCTTCTGAGAGTTAAGGCCAGTGAGGGCATGGAAAACATCATTGCGAAGAATTCTAATAGATAGCATGAAGTAGTCAGAGGTTGGAGGAGAGGAAGGAACAAGCCCTGAATCATCCAAGGTAGAGTTTTTAGCAAAGGTTTGAGCGAAGAGTTCAGCTTTAGAGATAGATGTGATAGCAGTGGTGCCATCTGGTTGAAATAAAGGAGGGAAAGAAGAAGCAAAGTTATTGGAGATATTTTTGGCTAGATGCCAGAAGTCACGATGGGAGTTAGATCTTGAAAGATTTTGACACTTTCTATTAATGAAAGAGTTTTTCGCTAGTTGGAGAACAGATTTGGCATGGTTCATGTAGAAATATAAAGCGCATGATATTCTAGTGATGGAAGGCTTAAGTACCTTTTGTGGGCCACCTCTCTATCATGCATAGCACGATAACAGGCTGTGTTAAACAAAGGTTTGGAAGGTTTAGGTCGAGAAAAAGAGTGAGGAATGCCAGATACTATCACTTCTGTTATATGCTCGGCACACAGAGACGGGTCTCTGACATGGAAGCAGTAGTCATTCCAAGGAAAATCAGCAAAATATCTCCTCAGGTCCCCCAACTAGCAGAAGCAAAATGCCAGAGGTACCTCCATAGTTTGCATGCAGTTTGTTGTTGTTGGGTTATCTATTGACAGATGGGTGATTGAACAAATGAATGTATGACCAAACAACTAACTAACAGACAGACTAATGGACTGACTGACCTAAAAAATTAATGAATGCATGTTTTTCTTTCTGACTGACTTTACCTGCCTCTGTGGTGACTTAGGGAATGAAAGTAATACAATTTTTGTAGAGGGAATCATGCCCAGGCAGAGACAGCTCAGACATAGGCCAAGTACTGGCAGAGACAGCTCAGAATGTCTGACTTCATAGAAGCTGTTTTAGAAGAAACTGGCAGAAACAGCTCAGAATGTCTGACTTCATAGAAGCTGTTTTAGCTATAAATGAGACATGAGATTCTAGTTTAGGTTATTAGCAAAGGACGGACCAAGGATGTTCAGTGCAGAAGAGGGGATAGTTATCTGGAAGGTTGTGTCAAGTTGATAGGTGGAGGAATTGAGTGTTTTGAGACATTGAACAACACTTAAGCTCTGCCCCAATCAGAAATTTTAGAAAGATCAGAAGTCAGGCATTCTGTGGGTTCCATGCATCTTCTGTGCTGGTGAGGAGAGCAGAGCAGTGCAGAGCAGTGCCAGCATGTGCAAGGAAGACCAGTTGCAGTGTGTGCCTCTCCACAGGTCAGGTCGTACGAACACTCACTGAGAGATTTCTGCAAGAAGTTCCGTGACCCTCGGGATGCTCGCATCAGGATGCTGCCGTCGGCTGCCACTACGGCCCAGCACTACTTCAAGAGGTTCTACATCTACAATTCTGTCATGGACTACCACCCCAAGGAAATTTTGTGAGTACCCACAGTAAAAACTGTAAAAAAACACGGATGTTTTTGTAAAGGGATGTCTGCTGATGTTTTGTGTTATTTGTTTGTTAATTTATTTGTTTATGACAAGGACATGTCTAGTTTTTTTTTTTTTAGTAAAGAGTTTTATATTTAGTTGTTATGAAGGGACAGCTATCCAAGGCTGTCTTTCTTTTATTGTTCACATTCTTACTTTATTGTTATAAAGGGATGTGTATATGTGGAGTTTTTTACAGGACTTGTTTTAATTTTGTTATTATAAAGAATGTCTTGAAGATTTCTTTTGTTTAGCCATTATTAAAGTTTACTTTGCTGGAGGAGGCAGTAGGCACCTGCCGAAATAATAATTACCGTATTTGATGGCTCATAAGATGCACTCAGTTTTGGCAGACATTGAAATGAAAAAAAAGATAAATGAGCGGATTTAAGCTCTGAATATGAAGTGAAGGATTTCACCTGACATTTGAAGACTCACATGCATTTAGGTCATTGTTAGATCCCAATATTTTGCATTTAAAAACTTTAATGTTTGCTAGTAGCCTACATACCAATCCTGTTGTGAGATGTAAACATATACCTGGCATATGGCATCAGCAGTGACTGTGAGAGACTATAGGAGTAATAAAGTTTGTTCATAAGAATGTTAAAAGATAGGTGCAATTTTAATTGTATGAATGTGTGTCTTTCCTCAAGGAGTAACGGTATCACACTGTAAAGAACGCAGTGAAGCTTGCCCGTGTCGCTGGGTTCAGCGCGTAACCAACCATGTGTTTGTTTCTATGTCAACCACTGCCTCAATGCTGAAGCTTGGCCTCATAGGATGCAAGCTCATTTCCTGAGACTTTTTTTTTAGAGAAAAGGTGTGTCTTATGAGCCATCAAATATGGTACTCCCAGTGAGGTCTAAACCACTGGATCAGGGGCTGCTGTGAACTTATCATTAAACACAGCTGTGACCTCACTGAATGTTTTTCTTTGTGTCTCACAACACAAGGGGGCAGTCACAGCCTGCCCTCTAAAGACAACTCTCTTCCTCCACACAAAACTACAAGCACCTGATAACACATACACACACCCTTCACTCAAACATTCAAAATTATCATGGCAACTCTTACACCAGCCTTGGAGTCCCCATCTGGAGAGGGGACCACAAATGTCCCCAGGTCAGACTACTCTTCTGATAACGACTCTAAGTGTCTTGACACCCGTCTCAACTTTATCTTCATTAACTTCTGCAACATTTGCAGCCTTAGATCTAATTTTCAATCTGTAGAACACCACCTCTCCTCTTCTAAACCTCATCTTTTCCTCACGGAAACTCAGGTGTCTGAGGCAACTGATAGCCCCTTTTCTGTTCCCTCCTTCTTTCTCTATCCTCGTTTTCAATCCAAAGGTGGATGTTGCGTTTATGTGCGCAATGACTTAACCTGCTCTCGTGCCCACACTCTTGAATCTTCCAAGTTTTCCACCATCTGGCTACAACTACAGAGTCACTCTCAAATTAAATTTATCTGTGCTGTATACCTCTCACCTAACTCCTCTCACTAGAAAGAAATTCTGACTACTTAACTTCCAAAGTGGAGCACATTCTGACTCTTCCCTTTTGCAGAGATCTCCTTTCTTGGAGACTTAAGTGTTCACCACCAGCTTTGGCTTTCCTCTCCCTTCACTGACCATCCTGGTGAAGTAGCATTTGTTGCAACACCCTACTCGTACTCCTGACTGTCTTGGAGATAAGCCCAACATTCTTGACCTTTTCCTGACCTCTAATCCTTCTGCTTATGCTGTCACCCTCTCTTCTCCATTGGGCTCCTCCGATCACAATCTCATATATGTATCTCATATATGTCCAATCCCTTCTCAGGATCCCCCTAAGCAGAGGTGCTTCTAGCATTTTGCCTCTGCTAGTTGGGGAGACCTGAGGAAGTATTTTGCTGTGTGTGTGAATTAGCAGAGAATTAACAATCTCTCTCTCTCTCTCTCTCTCTCTCTCTCTCTCTCTCTCTCTCTCTCTCTCTCTCTCTCTCTCTCTCTCTCTCTCTCTCTCTCTCTCTCTCTCTCTCTCTCTCTCTCTCTCTCTCTCTCTCTCTCTCTCTCTCTCTCTGTGTGTGTGTATGTGTGAGAGAGAGAAAGAGCAGTTTCTCTCTCTCTCTCTCTCTCTCTCTCTCTCTCTCTCTCTCTCTCTCTCTCTCTCTCTCTCTCTCTCTCTCTCTCTCTCTCTCTCTCTCTCTCTCTCTCTCTCTCTCTCTCTCTCTCTCTCTCTCTCTCTCTCTCTCTCTCTCTGACCTCCTCAGACATTTCTCCATTTTTATGGTAAGAAAGATATGAGAGAGAGAGTGAGAGAAATATTAATAATAATAATAATAATAATAATAATAATAATAATAATAATAATGATAATAATAATAATACACACACACACACACACACACACACACACACACACACACACACACACACACACACACACACACACACACACACACACACACACACACACACACACACAAAGATCTCAGAGGTGCCATACTGTGGCATTTCTGGTAGAAAAACACATAGGAAGCACCCATTCCACCTGGCAAGTCACATGAGTTGCCAGACACCTCCTCCATAGCTCCATAAATCATGACTGAGACCTCTATACTGGGAGAGAATAAATCGTCTCCCCAGCAGTTTAGTTGCCACATGTCTCCAGAACATCTGAGAGGAAAATGAGACGTTGAATTCAAAACTGGACACGAAAAATCATGCCTAAATAGATGATCACTGCTGTTTAGGGGTTAAGCCTTCCATCACTAGAATATCATATATTTTATATTTCTGCATGAAACCATGCCAAGCCTGTTCTCCAACTAGCCAAAAACTCCTTCATTAACAGAAAGTGTCAAAATCTTTCAAGATCTAACTCCCATCATGACTTCTGGCATCTAGCCAAAAATATCTAATAACTTTGCTTCTTGTTTTTCCCCTCCTTTATTTCAACTAGATGGCACCACTGCTATCACATCTATCTCTAAAGCTGAACTCTTCACTCAAACCTTTGCTAAAAACTCTATCTTGGACGATTCAGGGCTTGCTCCTCCCTCTCCTCCACCCTTTGACTACTTCATGCTACCTATTAAAATTCTTCGCAATGATGTTTTCCATGCCCTGGCTAGCCTAAACCCTCGGAAGGCTTATGGACCTGATGGGGTCCCTCCTATTGTTCTCCGAAATTGTGCCTCTGTGCTTGCACCTTGCCTAGTCAAACTCTTTCGGTTCTGTCTGTCAACATCTACCTTTCCTTCTTGCTGGAAGTTTGCTTACATTCAGCCTGTTCCTGAAAAGGGTGACCGTTCTAATCCCTCAAACTACCATCCTATTTAATATATTTAATATCCTGCCTATCTAAAGTTTTTTTTAATCTATCCTCAATATTAAGATTCTTAAACATCTATCATTTCACAACCTTCTATCTGATCTCCAGTATGGGTTCTGTCAAGGCCACTCTACTGCTGATCTGGCTTTTCTTACTGAGTCTTGGTCATCCTCTTTTAGAGATATTGGTGAAACTTTTGCTGTTGCCTTGGACATATCAAAAGTTTTTGATAGAGTCTGGTACAAAGCTTTGATTTCCAAACAACCCTCCTATGGCTTCTATCCTTCTCTCTGTAACTTCATCTCAAGTTTCCTTTTTTGACCATTCTATTGCTGCTGTGGTAGACAGTCACTGTTCTTCTAAATCTATTAACAGTGGTGTTCCTCACCACTGTCACCCACTCTCTTCTTATTATTCATCAATGACCTTCTAAACCAAACTTTTTGTCTTATCCACTCCTACGCTGATGATACCATCCTACACTTTTCCACGTCTTTTCATAGACATCCAACACTTCAGGAAGTAAACATTCCATGCAGGGAAGCCACAGAATGCCTGACTTCTGATCTTTCTAAAATTTCTGATTGGGGCAGAGCAAACTTAGTATTGTTCAGTGCCTCAAAAACTCAATTCCTCCATCTGTCAACCTGACACACTGTCAACCAGACAACTATCCCCTCTTCTTCATTGACACTCAACTGTCCCCTTCTTCTACACTGAACATCCTCGGTCTGTCCTTTACTTATAATCTGAACTGGAAACTTCACATCTTATCTCTAGCTAAAAGAGCTTCTATGAAGTTAGGCATTCTGAGACATCACCAGTTTTTCTCACCCTCCCAGCTGTTAACTTTGTACAGGGGCCTTATCCGTCCATGTATGGAGTATGCTTCACATGTCTGGGGGGTTTCCACTCATACCAGTCTTCTAGACAGGAATCAAAAGCTTTTTGTCTCATCAACTCCTCTCCTCTAACAGACTGTCTTCAGCCACTCTCTCATCGCTGCAATGTTGCATCTCTATCAATCTTCTACCACTATTTTCCTGCTAACTGCTCTTCTGATATTGCTAACTGCATGCCTCCTGTCTTCCCACAACCTCAATACACAAGACTTTCTTCTTTCTCTCAATCCTATTTTGTTCACCTCTTTAATACAAGAGTTAACCAGTATTCTTAGTCATTCATCCCTTTCTCTGGTAAACTCTGGAACTTCCTGCCTGCTTCTTTATTTCTACCTTCCTATGACTTGAATTCCTTTAAGAGGGAGGTTTCAAGACACTTATCCTTCAATTTTTGACTACTGCTTTGGACCCTTTTCTGGGACTGGCATCTCAGTGGGCTTTTTTTTCATTGGATTTTGTTGCCCTTGGCCAGTGTCCCTCCTGCATAAAAAAAAGTTTGTTTAGTCATCATTGAGGTTTTTTTGTTATTATGATGGAATGTCTATTAAAGGATTTTTGTTTTGTCATTAATAAGGAATATCCATTGGGGAGACTGTCATTGTGTCACTATAAAGCAGTGGCTCTTCCTTGCAGGCAAATTTCCTCCACTCAGTTAATATGTAAATGTTTGTCAATAACAGTGAGGTGCCGAGAGAGAGAGAGAGAGAGAGAGAGAGAGAGAGAGAGAGAGAGAGAGAGAAATGAAACAAAGGTAGGGTGTGAGTGGTGATGACAGACTGGATGTGCCATGTTAAACTGGTCAGCAAAACAAAAAAAACTGGGAACCATCAATATAACACTAAAGAATCCATTTCCAACCCGTCCAGACACTGCTTCCTTGTTACTTGCTTGCTTAAATGCTATCTGTACCCCTCCTTGTCCCTTCTTCCTTGTTTTTTTGTCCCTCATTGTCCCTTATCCCTCCTTGTTCTTCCTTATCCTTTGTCCCTCCTTGCCCTTCCTTATCCTCATTCCTTCCTTGTCCTTTGTCCCTCGTTGCCCCTTATCCCTCCTTGTCCTTCCTTATTCCTCATCCCTCTTTGTCCTTTGTTCTACCTTATCCCTAGTCCCTTGTCCCATCTGTACCAGCACCTTTCACACATGTACCCCCCTACCTCTCTCTCTCTCTCTCTCTCTCTCTCTCTCTCTCTCTCTCTCTCTCTCTCTCTCTCTCTCTCTCTCTCTCTCTCTCTCTCTCTCTCTCTCTCTCTCTCTCTCTCTCTCTCTCTCTCTCTCTCTCTCTCTCTCTCTCTCTCTCTCTCTCTCTCTCTCTCTCTCTCTCTCTCTCTCTCTCTCTCTCTCTCTCTCTCTCTCTCTCTCTCTCTCTCTCTCTCTCTCTCTCTCTCTCTCTCTCTCTCTCTCTCCTTTAGTGTAACTAAAGTTTACACTATCTTGTGACAAACTGTCTTAAAGCTACTGTCCACATATTTACACATACTACTAACTATACACTGCACACTATAAACTTCAATGTTAAGGTGGCTGCTGCTGTAGCCATCTGTGGGCGGCAACCTTTGCCTGCTGGGTGGACAGATACCTGATGTCCACAACAGGGGTGAAGGCATTCCACAGCCTGATCGTTGTAGCAATAAAGGTGCACTGGTGGGTGGTGGAGTAGGACCTTGGGACCTCCAAGAGGGAGCCATTGCTCAGCACTGTCCTCATGCATCGCTCAGACCTCCTCCAGGTAGCCCTCAGGTCTGCCAGGTGCAGCACGTGCTGGACCTGTGCTTTGTGTACCACCATCAGGGCAGTGACTCTCCTGCAGTGCTCCAAGCAGTCCAGCACTGGAGCTGCTGTGCTAGTCAGTTGTGTCTGCTGCTGCTGCTGCTGTTGCCATGGTTGCTGAAATGGTCTCTGCTAGTCCCCTCTGTGGATAAGGCGTTCTGCCTGCCTCTGTACCTTATCCAGCAGGCTGAGGTGACAGCAGGCTCTTGACATCCAAGTGAGGGGGACGTACTCCATGACAGGGCTGACTTGGGCCTTGTACAGGGTCAGCAGGTCATCAGGGGAGAGGAGGTGTTTCACTCGGTGCAGCAGTTTCACCTTCAAGGAGGCATTTCAGGCCACCTTCTCAAGGTGCTTGTCAAAGCACAGCCAAGAGTCAATCTCCACGCCAAGGATGTCAGTGCTGTCCTATAGAGGAATGACGTCTTCCCCGAGCCTCAGCCTTCCATGCAGCTGGTCTTTGCCCTCCCCAACATGTGATATTACCCCCCCCTCTCTCTCTCTCTCTCTCTCTCTCTCTCTCTCTCTCTCTCTCTCTCTCTCTCTCTCTCTCTCTCTCTCTCTCTCTCTCTCTCTCTCTCTCTCTCTCTCTCTCTCTCTCTCTCTCTCTCTCTCTCTCTCTCTCCTTCTTCTTCTTCTTCCTCTTCTTCTTCTTCTTCTTCTTCTTCTTCTTCTTCTTCTTCTTCTTCTTCTTCTTCTTCTTCTTCTTCCTCCTCCTCCTTCAATACATAATTGTCTATCTATATACCAGGCCAGCAGTCCCACATGGGGCAGCCAAGGCAAGCATTACACAGTCACACATACATCATGCACACTCAGGCCTGTTGGCCTCTGGTGAAAAAGGACAGTCTCATGGACCACCCTGCTACACCCCAGGAGCTTAGGCATATCACTGTTGGTCACATACATCCACAGCAAGGCCCAACACTATACACTGTTTTAACCCTGCCCCTTCACAATGAAACTGTTCCTTACCCTGCACCTACTCAATTCTGAGACCACAGCAGATAAAACCTTAGCATCCTCAACAGTATGAATAAATAAGTGGAGCAGGTCTTTCATAAACTTGTACATGGCTTCCTGGTACAGTGTAGACCTCCTTGATAGGCTGAGGGAGGCCAGAGTATTCTTGTCATGTGGTGCTTTAAGGTGATAGGAGTGATAGCTTCATTTGGGCATGCACAATAGATGACCTTAGTGGCTTCTTGATAGATTTACAATCCTTTAAGAGGTGTAAGTTGAGAGGGGGATCTGATAAGGGTCTTTAAGTGGTATAGGGATATAAACAAATTCCCCAGGGTCAGTAATCAGAATGTGACAAGAAATAATGGATTAAAGTTTGATAAAGTTAGATTTAAAAGAGATGTGAAAGAATTGGTTCTCTAATATAGTGATTGATAGATGGAATAGACTCAGTTATCATTTTGTTAGTCCTGAGTCATTAGACCATTATTGACAAGGATGATATGTGGAAATAGGTACATGTTTTTCACTCAGGAACTGCCATGCATAGGCCTGACGACTTCTTGCAGTTTCCTTGTTCCCTCCCCTCAGAGTGACCTGTCTGCACTTGGCCTGCATGATTCAGTTCTACATGACCATCAGTGACATTACCATTGACCTGACTTCTCCTTTGCCTCAGAGTGACTTGCGTGTACCTGGCCTGCAAGATTGAAGAGTTCTATGTGACCATCAACGACTTTGTCCACAATGTGCGTGGAGACAAGAAGAAGGCAATAGAGATCATCCTCAACAATGAGCTGCAGCTGACCCAAGAGCTCCAGTTCAACTTGATCATTCACCAGCCCTTCCGCCCAGTGGAGGGACTGCTCATCGACATCAAGGTGTGTATAAGTTAGTGTTGTTGTTAGTGTTAATGTAGTTTATTGCTGGTGTTACTGTATTATGTAGTATGAATGCTTTGTCTTGTTCATAGGACACCTTACAGAGAAGGGGTTCCCAGCCCTCTCTCTCATTTTCATTCACCTCTTATGACTCACAGGGAGCACAGTGGCAGTATTCACAGTCCCTGCCAGAGTCGGTGTGGCCCCGCTGTGTGGGATTGCTGGGCTGGTATATAGGTAGATCATAATCATTCTCATCATTGGCTTCATTGATCTCCCTAACAGACATTAAGTTGAGATGGAAATAATGTCTTCCTCATTGTTTTATCCTATTAACTAACACTAAGCTCAAATGAAAACTCTCTTTCCCATCATTATTTTAACTTGTCACTCCAACAAACAAGATGAGACTGAAATTCCTTCTTCACATCATTGCATTGAGTTATGTTCCTGATGGACAGTGAGGTGAAGGTGAAGATTAGGCTCCTCACCATGATGGACAGTGAGGTGAAGGTGAAGATTAGGCTCCTCACCATGATGGACAGTGAGGTGAAGGTGAAGATTAGACTCCTAACTATGATGGACAGTTAGGTGAAGGTGAAGATTAGGCTCCTCTCCATAATGGACAGTGAGGTGAAGGTGAAGGTTAGGGTGCTCTCCATGACGGACAGTGAGATAAAGGTGGAGGTTTCTGTTTCTCACCACAGTCTCTCCCACAGACCAGGTTCCCTCAGCTGCACGACCCTGAGAGGCTGCGGCTTTATATTGAAGAGTTCCTGGAGAAAGTAAACCTGACAGATGCCATCCTCCTCTATGCCCCAGGCCAGGTGAGTCCTTCACTCGTCACATAGATAGAGAGATAGACAGATTTATTGACCACAGAATTACTGAGAAAACTCTAACCTAGTATGAGCCTGAATGATGCAAATGCAAAACTCTGTGTGTGACTTCTTCTTGCTTGAGGATTAGCATTTCTATTCTCTCAAAATAGTTCAGTTTTCCTTTTTTTTTTAATTTCTCTCTTTTTTCATACTACAGGATGTCCCCCCTAAAAAAAAAAAAAAAAAAAATTGTATAATTTTTTACTTGTTGGAAACAGAAAACAGTTGTTGTTAACAGAAACATTGTTAAAATAGAAAACAAAAGTACAAATGTTAGATGTGGTGTTCAAAATGCTTTCCGTGGGCAGCTGCACAGTAAAAAACATGGTAAAGTACATGTGTAAAATACGTAATGTAAAACCGATATTTTTTTTTTTTTTTTTTTTTTTTTTTTTTTTTTTTTGAGGGGGGAAGGGGGAGCAGACCTTGTAGTATAGAGTTTTCCCAATTAGTACACCACAGATCATCAAAAAACACCAAGTAACAAGGGAAAACCATAACTATAGCATAAAACCATAATTATAGTCCAAATAAAAATACTTGCAACATATAAAGCTAAAAAAAATGAAATATCCAGCTGCCATATTCTGACATATCATGCATAGAGGTTGAGCACTTTATGAATGACATGACATACAGTTCTATGATCAGTCCTGTCCACAAACAAGTGTTCCTGAATAGTAATACCAGATTGTTGTCTCAGCTGTGCAGACATTGTACACTGTTCAAATGTTATGCATTTTTCTCAGTTTGAATCTCTCCACACTTACTTCTGACCTCATCGTTGCATTGCCTGAAGCAGTCACTCAGCCACTTTTGATAAGGGGACATAGTTCAAGGCAGAGAAGTAAGGAAGATAAAAGAAAGCTGGTGTGGACTTTTCTGTAATTAGTCATATTTACTGAAAGACATCTTCATATTGTCAACAATGCTTTGTTTGATCTCAGCTGTTTTAGATAGGTTGTAGTTGAAGTTTTTGTGGTTTTCAAAGGTATTCTCATGATTTTAGCAACAGTTTAACAAAGATTCTGTACCATCAATAGGAATAGCACCCATGAGAGCAGTGGCAGCTCATAGCTAAAATTAGTGGGGGTGCTGCTTCAGAAAATTTTTAACCATTGTTTTAATATTGTGTAAAAGGAAACAAACATATAAAAAGAAAATTTATACATAAACTTGATAAAATCCTAAACAGAATAAAATCAAAAATTTTTTCACTTGCTAATAGCCTAAATTGTTATAGTTCAAGCTTGATCCATTCATTTAAAAATGAAATACAAAAAGAAACACTACCTTCCACCAGCACACCAGGGTCAGCACTGCGTGAGCCACAGTGCTCTCTCTCTCCCTAGCGTGCAGCTTCCTATCTCAGACATGTGAGCATGTGCACAACAGCCAAACACCACATCACTGGAACTGTGAAGTGCACAGTTCTTCTATACAAGGATTTTTTTTTTTTTTTTTTTTTTTTTTTTTTTTTTTATAAACTAGGAAATGGTTACTGACATTAAGTTAAGGATTATATAATATATAATTATAAAGAAAGAATTAAAGAAAAAACATCATGCTCAATCCCTTGAAAGAGTGCTATCTGTGTGAGGCAGGCAGACCAGGTAGAAGAGTGTCCAACAGGGCACCACTACAGGAAATGAAGGACTTGAAGTATGGCTTAAGTAGGGTTGCTATTTTATTTATGCATCAGTAAGTTAATGTTAGAGAGAAGCTTTGTGTGGCTGGTGTTCTGCTGAATAGATATGAATAATGATATGAAAAGCATGTACAAGTAAAATCTGTCTCTGTTTATCAGGCTGACATTCACTTTTAGGAGGCAGAGATGGTTTAAGTCATAGAAAGAGAGAAAGAACAGAAACAGGCAGAGATTTCCTGAGTTTAACGAGTTAAAAATATGAAAGAGCGAAGATTCTGGTTAACTCTTGTATCAGGAGGATGGACTGAATAAGAGTGAGAGTAAATATAAAGTCTTTCCTACATAAATATCTCCACAGCATTAGGGTCAATTTATACACATCAGTGGCATATCAGTGTTACATCAACTCAGTGCATCAGCAACAGTTAAAACAGTATCACTTAGTTGCACACCCACTCCTGTCTGGTGCAGTGCCATGCTTTGACTCTCAGTGTTAGTTCCACATGTCTTGGGAAATTTAATATCATTGCCAACAGTATTATTTTAATTGTCTGTGTTGGGAAATTTAAATATCATTGCCACATTGCCAACAGTATTTTTTTAGGTTTTCATTAGTGCTTGATGAGTTTTGTGTGAACAGAATTAATGATGAGGTAATTGAGATATAACATTATTTTTTTACCTTTCTCCAAGGTTTTACTAAGCAGTAACCCAGAGCTGTGCAGTGATCTAACTGCAGTGCAGGATAGATTCAATTATAACAACTCTAATAACAAACTGTCATCACCACAAAATGACAAACTTCCTCATGGGCTCCAAACAGCACAGGGTTACTACAGATGTATGTGAACAGACACCACTGATGCATCACAAGTTTCACTGAACTAATAGACCACTGATTTGTGTGAATCAGCCTTTATTAATGAAAAAACAACTCTAGATAGCCATGCAGGCTTGTAATCCTGGACTGAATACATTATCTATAATGACACTTCTTAAGAACATAATGCAAGAAAAGGTAAATTGCAAGAAGCCATCAGGCCTACATGAGGTAGTCCCTGTATAAGATATGCACACCTATTTTCACCTCATATCCCCATCCAGAAATGTCTAATTTTTTTGTTCTCTCCCTCACTCTGCCTTGTGAATTATAATATTTTGCTGACAGATTTCCACCTAACATCCCCATCCATAAATATGTCTAGTCTTTCTAGTCTCCTCACTCTGCCTCACATATTACAGTATTTTGTGGATGATTCTTTATACAATCAGAATTTTTAGACTTGGAAAAGCCTGACATTTCTTTGATACACAGATTGCCCTGGCAGCCGTGACCACAGCAGTGAGCAGGCTAGGTGAGAACCTAGACCACTATGTGACAGACATCCTCTTCCCTCAGGAGCAGAAGCAGCATCTTCCAGTCCTCATTGAGGCAGTCAGGAGTGAGTAATACAACATGCCTTACACTGCCTCTCTTGGTCCTGGTGTGGCATTACAAACTTGAGCCCTTGCAGTAAGAATTAGAAGGTAGTAGCTAAGAGGAAGATGAGAGGAGGTAGGAGGTAACAGATTCAAGTGAGGAAGAATGTTAAAGGAAGGAGTTAGAAGGTAGAGAAGGAAGAATGTCCTAGTTATTTTAGAAGACAGGAGTGAAGAGGAATGAGATTGGAGGAGGTAGGAGTTTCAAGTTAAGAGGAAAGATGTTAGATATTATATAAGTGCACCTGTCTCATGGCAAAAAAAAGCATTGTTCTCAGTAAACTACTTGGATCACATAACACAGTGGTGTGTATCTTTACCACTACAAATTGTTCACTCTTGAAATATTAATTTTTATCAGATTTATTGTTAAGGTAGGTTAAGTTAGATTTAGTTAGGTTGGGTTAGGTTTAACCCTTTCCTTCCGGCAATCGTATATATACAATTGCAAAAATGTGTCCATAGCGACGGCGATCATACTGGTAATCAAGAATTTTCGCGCCTCAATTTTGAGGTCCAAGCGCGGTTTCTCGAGTCAGATGGTGTGAGTGGAAGTGTCTGGCATGTTTCCACATGTAGTGTTGTCACTAGCTCTGGAAATTTAGCGGTAACTAAGCTATTTTCCCTTTCTCCGGGCGACACTTGGCAACCCCAGCGACCCGCCGGGTGGAAAGCACCATGATAAGTGTGAAGAGACATCTTGATAAGAGCCAAGGATCTCAGATCATAACTCACCATGGAGCAGGACACAACATTTGTATTTAGCAGTGCTTCTGAGTTTGAAGACAGTGACAGTGAATATTTAGAAGAAGAAGCTGAAGAAAGCGAAGACAGTGAGGACTCTGAAAATGATTTACAGGATCCACCTCTTTTATCAGAACAGAGAGATGATACCTATCATTCTTTCATGTTAATTTTTTCATTATCTTCGATTTTATAATAAAATGGTAGAAGGTAACTTGTCAGAGAGAGAGAGAGAGAGAGAATGTTATTTGCCTGAAACTTGATGTGAAAAGGGATGAAATCTCTCTCTCTCTCTCTCTCTCTCTCTCTCTCTCTCTCTCTCTCTCTCTCTCTCCTCTCTCTCTCTCTCTCTCTCTCTCTCTCTCTCTCTCTCTCTCTCTCTCTCTCTCTCTCTCTCTCTCTCTCTCTCTCTCATTGGAAGTGTACAATTTCCCCTCCAAGATGAGAGAGAGAGAGAGAGAGAGAGCGAGAGAGAGTATGTGTGCGCGCGGCGTCATCGCTCTCCGGGCCGTTTCTGGATGACGGATCACACAGCGGGAGGAGGAGAAATCCTTTATAAGGCATAAACTC
Source organism: Scylla paramamosain (assembly GCF_035594125.1). Classification (NCBI taxonomy): domain Eukaryota; kingdom Metazoa; phylum Arthropoda; class Malacostraca; order Decapoda; family Portunidae; genus Scylla; species Scylla paramamosain. The sequence continues at coordinate 10,112,623 of NC_087190.1, forward strand.
AACTTTGAGAGGTCACATTGAGCTACAAAGTATATCATTGTATTCAGAATAACAAAGAGAAAATAATTATTAATATTCAAACAATTTTCTGACAATTTCTATGTTTACCATTTTTAGCCGTCATACAAAACAGGAAAATAATTTAAGCGCCGGAAGGAAAGGGTTAATTAGGTTAAACTCCTTTTCTCTCTCTCTCTCTCTCTCTCTCTCTCTCTCTCTCTCTCTCTCTCTCTCTCTCTCTCTCTCTCTCTCTCTCTCTCTCTCTCTCTCTCTCTCTCTCTCTCTCTCTCTCTCTAGTGTCATACCTGAGGTCAAAACTACATTTTTCTGGTAGATTTTGATGTGCTTTGAAGGAATCTAGTAACCATTTTTGTTGCAAGTCATTGGTTTACGTGTGGGGGTATATAAAAAAAATGATGATTTGCGGCTAGATTCAAGCAAAGCACATCAAAACCTACCAGAAAAATGGAGTTTCATCTGAAAATGTTAGACACTGCACTTATATAAATTTACTGGATGTTAGATTTAGGATGGGAAGGAGATGAGAGGAGATAGGAGATTGAAGTGAAGAGGAAGAATACTGGATTTAGAAAGCAAGAGTCAAGAGGAAAGAAATAGGAGGGAGGTGGGAGATTGAAGTGAAGAGGAAGAATACTGAAGTTAGAAGGCAAGAGGAGATGGAAAGTAAGAAGTGGGATGCAGCTACAAGTACCTAAACATACCAGACTCTTAAATCTGCCATAATCACAAGAGGAAAGATAAAAAACATAGAGGAGAGAGTTTCAGAAAGGTCACTTTTCACAGGAGTCAACCCTTCAGCACTCAGATGGCAGCTGTGGAGGTGCAGGGTCGTGGATGTTATGTTTGTCCAGTCCTGCTTTTCCTTCCTAGACCTCTCCTCATCACCACCTACTCTGCCTCATCTCAGTGTGGCTGTCTTTGGTCATGTTATTCTTGTTTTTTGTTGTTGTTTTGTTATTTGTTTTTTCCTCCTCCTCCTCCTCCTAGTCCGTTTGAGGAACGACTGGAAGAACTAAAGCTATTTAGTTTAACGAAATGCAGGATAAGAGGAGACCTAATTGAAGTGTTCAAAATTTTCAAAGGATATAGTAACATTGATGCACATAGATATTTTACCATTGATCATTCTAACCTAACAAGAAATAATGGATTCAAAATTATACCCAAACGTTTTAAATCCCACGAGGCCAAACATTTTTTCTTTTATCGTATAGTAAATATATGGAATAAACTTCCTGCAGAAATTGTGAACAGCAATACTGTTGAATCATTAAAAAATAAAATAGACAAGTATTTAAAAGCAAATCCCCAACAAGCTCTCTTCTTGTCTGAATAATTACTAAATTCACTAATAAACTTATTTTATAGACACCAGTTTTATTATAAATTGTATTAACTTTCAGATAGGCGTATAGAGTTCACCGTAGGGTCAATAGTAGAACTTCCTTTCATCCTTTCCTATGAAAATTCCATGTCAGTTTTTCCATACTGCATGGTAGTTTTCCCAACTATTTCCATGCCAGCACAAGCTGGAGGGAGTGGTGGGTGGGGAGGAGCCTTCTGCTGTGCTGTCCTGTCTCTCTTTCCTGTAGCTAGTTAGAAGTAGTTACCAAACAGCCTTGCAAGGACGAAAAGGTCTGTTGCTGTTTGGCTTTCCTTTGTATGCTTTGTATTCCTCCTCCTCCTCCTTTTCCTCTACTACCATAAAACATAAGAGAAGCTGCTGCAGTAATCCATGAGGCATACACATGACAGTCCTTTTTGTAAACCATGCATAATTATATCCATCTATCATCCCTCCACAGATTTATCTTGTGTTCTTTTAAAAGGTCCCTACTAAAGGTGGGCATTATCACAATAATTTATCATGGTAACAATATCGGGTTGTCAGTTATTTGATCATTATTTTCCCCGCATCATTGATTCATTGGTATTGCCAATACTTTTGGCTCCAAACTAGTGATAATCAGTAATTTCAGTTTTTGGAACCTGAGGATGTTGAAGTTTTAAACTTTCAAAATCAAATGCAGTTATTCCCTGAGCAGAGCAAGGGCTTCTAATTTTGTTACCGCACAACCCACTGGTCTGCCTGGCCCCTGGAGGGTACAATCATTGATTTGGCCTGAAGGACTTTTTTGTGTACATTGCTTATAAAACTTGCAATTTAAATCTTGGAAATGTCTTACATTAGGTGATTAATGACAGCACATCTTTCCTATTTTATGACATTTGTTCATCAGATCCACTGTTTTGCCTTATTTTGCATATTTCAACTTAATCTGCATGTGAGCAAAGGTTTCCATCTCACAATTTGCACAACTATCACCTCATCATTACAGATTGACCTCGAGTGTGCAAAATCTACAAATTATTTGCTATAAGTCATTTCATATACAGGATAGCCAGTTTTGGTTGACACCATCAGACTCAACATTGAATGTAGAATCAAGATGTAAAAACTAGGCAAAACAAAAAAGAAAATGATATTACAACATGTTGAACTATGAAGATGTTAAAAAAATGTTTATAACATGTTTTTATTTATGCTTGCTATTTTCAACAGTTAATCATTGAATGCTGAAATATATTATTACATTAAGTAGGAAAAACTCTCGTGAACACAGTAGTGAGATCAGAATAGATATAATTCCACATATTGGAAACAGACTCATTTATAGCAATATTTCACTCATCACAACCATCATGGTGGCACAACACATGGCATAGCGTGTTCAGGCAGGCTCCGTATGACCAGGTCTGCAACATGTCAAAAATTAGAACCCCCCCAGCTACTGAGAGAAGGTACTTTAAGTTATTCTGTAGCTTAAAGCACCTGTTACCAAGTTTTACTTAAAACAGTACTTTTATTAGTGAAGAGACAGGACAAATATTGAATTTGAACTTTTTCTAAGATTTTTTCTAAGTTTTCTAAGATAAAGATGAAAATAAAGATTTGGATTTATCAATTTTTATTTAAAATATCGGAGATTAATGCTAGTATTGGAATTTTGGATTTATCGATTTATCAGTTATTGGTTATCAGGCAATAAATTTATCACCAGTTATTGATTCTCAGTTATCACTGATAAGGTTGTTATCAATTTATTGGATATCGTGATAAATTTTCCTATTATTGTGCCCAGCAATGCTGCCTAGTGACTCAGCAATAACAACCTGATTACTGAGTCTATTCCAGTCATCTTTCACTATATTTGAGAACCAGTTTCCTCCTGTTTTGAAATTATTTATTTTTCTGTGGACATTTTTCAGGTGCTTTCATGCATGTAGGTTTATTTGAGAGAATTTGTAGTTGCCTAACACAAACCTAATGGACTTTACTATGAAGTTTCTCTCTCTCTCTCTCTCTCTCTCTCTCTCTCTCTCTCTCTCTCTCTCTCTCTCTCTCTCTCTCTCTCTCTCTCTCTCTCTCTCTCTCTCTCTCTCTTTAAGCTACATGCCAGTCATAGTGTAGGACTGCTTTCTCATTTGAAACCAGCAATGTCTATTTTCATTTGCTGTGAGTAATGCTGATCTAATCTATGTATTTTGTCAAAGCTTGTCATGGCCTTGCCTTTTCTTCCCTGAATTACTTGTGTCATATTGTTGAAGTATTTTGACTTAGTTCCAAGAATGTTTACTTTTATCTTGTATCTGTAATCTCATGCCTAATAGAACAGTGTAATGTAACCTGATTTCAGCATTGAGCCAAACTGCATCTGCCTTGCTTTATCTTCTCTGAGTTACTGTTCATATTGTTATACAGTTTTCCCCACTCTTCATGGGGGTTATGTTCCAAGCCTCCCCATGATTAGTGAAAATCCACAAATCCTGGATGCAACCCCTACAAGGCTCAGAAATATCTATATTTTATTTTTTTATTCCACAAATATGCGAACCTGCAAATGCTGAACAGTGAATAGGCAGGGGAACACTGTAGTTTTAGCTATTTATTTTTATCTTGTATCTGTAATCTCATGCTTAAGAGAACAGTGTAATGCAATCTGGTCTCACCATTGAGCCAAAATGCTTCTCTCTTGCTTTATTTTTTTCTGAGTTACTGTTCATATTTTTTTTTTTTTTTTTCTTATCAATAGTCTCATGCTCAATAGAACAATGTAATGAAGTCTGGTCTCAACATAGAGCCAAACTATGTCACTGCCTTGCCTTGTCTTCCCAGAAATCAAGAAGATGGTGAAGAACACGGAGCCGCCTCTGTCTGACTCCATGCGGAAGGAGATTGAGGCCAAGCTGGAGCGATGCCGGAACCAGCAGAACAATCCCAACTCCTCCCAGTATAGGGCAAATTACTCAGAGTGGGACGATGAGGACCTGCCCATTGCCTCATCTCCCTTCAGTGGTGACGTGTCAATGGGTGTGGAGAGGATCAGGTCCCCCTCTGCTTATTGATCCTTGCAGACATGGCACCTCACCCCTCTGTGTGACTTGGGGTCTTGGGAAGTGAGGAAGTCAGGACTGCCTCCACTGAGTGCATCATTGACTACAACTTAGGGTGAAGTGCTTCCTGGGTGTTATAATGTGTTGGAAAATCATCCTCTGTGCCTGATGTATACACTCTTACTATGAAGCACTTGCTCCTGGGATCTCAGCAGCTAAAGAGTGAGTGCTCCCCAAGAGAATGAATTGCTGCCTGAGTTTCATTGTGCTGGGAAGAGCTGTCATGCAGATTTCGGTGAAGTATGTGTCAAGTAGTTTCCAGGTTTACTACAGTTCAGGAGAATGTGAAGGATTTCTCATAAATAAAAAAAAATTTTTTTAAATTTAAAAAAAAAAGAGAGAGAGAGAAAGAAAGATAATGTTTGTGGCAAAAGTTCAAATAAAGTGCAGATTTGTACACCACAATTTTAATATTTATACTCCTCACACAACAAGCATGGCACCATGCACATATGTTTTGGGACCTGGTAATGGTGCACACCTCAGTGTTTGTTGTCTGGCCAGAGATGGTTCTCCTTCTGGGTCTATGTGCCAGGCTGAGATCTCTCCTAGTGTTTGTTGCCTGGCCACAGGTGGTTCAGTGGTATGTATATGTGTAGCCATCTGTGTGCCAGCCTGAGATCCCTCTTAGTGTTTGTTGTTTGGCAACAGATGGTTCTCTTTCAGCATCTGTATATGTATAGCCATCTGTGTGCCAGGCTTCTAGAGGGAGGAAGTCTAGACAAGATGTATCTTCTCTCTTTCAGCAGCGAGTCAGTGAAAGTTTTGTGTGGCCAGTGAGGAATGAAAACCCAGTCTTGATAATAAACACACTATATTTTGTACCCTGATGCTCCTTTCACTAAAATGGTTAGGTAAAAATTCAAGTTTGTTCTTGATAGTATTCAAAAATTTTGTTTTTGTTGAGAGCAGACTAATAGAGTCCAGACTGTCTTACCTGTTATGTGAAGTGTGGTCTGCTCGCCCAGGTGTTCATCGTCCTCCACACACGTCAGGAGATTAGCAAAATACGGCTGCTTTTCTTGGTCTGGCACTTAAAAAATGCAAGTCCTTAATTTACTCTCCATAGGAAAATTATGAATGACTTGCAGGGTTCAACAGCAACACTGGTATATCTTGCTGCACCAAAGGAGACCCATGCCCTTCCTTTTTTATTTATATTCTTTTTTATATGTGCCAGCGGTGTTATGCTTACACTCCGGGGTGTACTTAAGTCTTTGCTCGACCATCTTCAGGTTGATCAAAGACCAAAAGACATCTAGAGAATAAAGGGATACTATGAATTCCAAAAAGAATTATGGACTTTAGCAGTCTACTAGCTACCCTGCACAGCAAAGACATTCCCTAGTATGTAAAACTGAAAGGACTCCATATGAACTCAACAATGCAGTTGTTGCTTTTAACTTCAACTGAACATGTATCCAGAGTGGCCTTTATTATAAGAGTGGATGGAGGTGGACAATGAAAGAAAAGGAAAAAGGGAGGGGGAGAAGAGGATGAGAATTAACTGCCTAAGGCGTCACATGCTACACCTGACATGCTTTTCTTTAAAATGTTTTTCAATCCAAATTTTGAGAGGAAGTATTTCATAAGCTTATTATAATGGGACTGTTAATGTCAGAGAGAGAGAGAGAGAGAGAGAGAGGATTTGCAGCAGTTCACCACCTCACCCACATCTTCCTGGTCATCAAAATTAATTCAAACTGTGTGCTGCTTGCTTTCCACTGAACAATCTCAAGTTTTGAAGGACAGGATATGCCCTGTTCTTGCCCTCTTGCAGGGAGAGCTTCTATTTACCACTTTATATGAGATATACTATACTACTGCTGTTCCTGTTACTCTTACTACTGCTGTTGCTGCTGCTGCTGCTGTTACCTGTTATTACTGTTGTTACCTCAACTACTACTACTGCTGCTGCTGCTGCTGCTGCTGCTGCTGTTACCTGTTACTACTGTTGTTACCTCTACTACTACTACTATTACTACTACTACTGCTACTACTACTACTACTACTACTACTACTACTGCTGCTGCTGCTGCTGCTGCTGCTGCTGCTGCTACTACTACCACTCCTACTACTACTACTACTACTGCTACTACTACTAATAATAATACTATTGTTATTACCTGCTGGTACTACTACTACTACTACTACTACTACTACTACTACTACTTTACTACTACTACTACTAGTTACCTCTACTACTACTATTATTATTACCTGCTGCTACTACTACTATTATTACCTGCTGCTGCTGCTGCTGCTGCTGCTGCTGCTGCTGCTACTACTACTACTACTACTACTACTACTACTACTACTACTATTACTACTGCTACTACACCTGTTATCTCTATTACTACTTAATGATGCAATTACTATTACTACTATTGGTACTGTGTTTTCTCCACAACAATTTCTACAACCACTACTACTATTATCACCACTACTACTGTTACTACCACTACTATTAATTCCACTACAACTACGGCCTCCACAACAACACCTGCTTGTACTCTTAAGGTGTCTCAAAACAGCTGCTATCAGCATAAGACGGAACAGAGATAAGCAGAATCTTATCTGGTTTGTCGAGTGAATCAGTCTGTCATTTGCCAAGTGTGTGTGTGTCAGGAAATGTAACCCCAACAACTTGAACTTAATATGTCAAGTTGATATGGTTATAAAAGAAATATGAAATTGAGATAATCCATATACTCGTACTCTCTATTCTTACAAAACCATTATTAGTGTCAAATATCCGTGTGAATACCTCAAATCCACTGCATCCTCTGCCACAGAACATTCCCCAACTGTGCACTGGAAGGAGGCAAGACAGTGTGTGTTCCTTGTGTTGCCTGGAAAATGGAACACTTGTCCCAAATATCAACCACTGGAGACTTCTATCAGTTCCTGAAGGTGGTCTGTGTGTGGCTGAAAACTTTTCTTTATTTTGATTTCTTGCTTTTTCTGAAGTACTTCTTGGCCTGTTTGGTTGTGCACTGGGTGGCAAGTGCTAGCCTGGGCTGGCTGGCTGCTGCTGTGTGCTGTAAAACGCTGTATGACACATGGGGAAGCAGGAACAAGGCTGCAGGGACACCAGAGGCTGACAAGAGAAAACCAGCGTATCCATCAGGGCAGAGCTTGGTAGGTGGTTGTCATTGTTGTTATTGTGATATTATTATGTATTTATTTCTTGTTACTGTTGTTGATTTTGTTTTATTATTATTATTATTATTATTATTATTATTATTATTATTATTATTATTATTATTATTGTGAATGACTGTGAATGTTTAAGTTGTGTGCCTTGTCTCTGCCACTCCTATTTTGGGGGAGACAGCCTTGGTATATATATATATATATATATATATATATATATATATATATATATATATATATATATATATATATATATATATATATATATATATATATATATATATATATATATATATATATATATATATATATATATATATATATATATATATATACCATTATTATTATTATAATCATCATTATTATTGTTATTGTTATTGTTATTATTGTCAAAAAATGTTTGCTGAGTGTAGCAGGAAAGGTGTATGGCAGGGTGCTGATGAGAGGAATCAGAGAAGGAACAAAATGACATCCAAAAGGTACAGAAACTTTAGAAAAGGAAGAAGTTGTGTAGGATGAATTTTTGCAGTGAGGGAGATGTGTGAAAAGTTTTGGGGAAGGGGGAAGGAAGTCTTTTTGGTGTATATGGACTTGGAGAAAGTGTGTGAGAGGAATGACAGGAAAGGACTATGGGATGTTTTGAAAGTATACAGAGTCAGAGGCAGATTTGCTGAAAGGAGTAAAGAGTTTGTGTAAACAAATAGCAAGGCATGTGTGGGAGTTAGTGATGATGTGAGTGAGTTCTTCATATTCAGAGTGGGTTTGCATCAGGGTTGTGTAATGTCACCATGGTTGTTCAGCTTGTATATGGGTGGTGTGGTAAAGAAAGTGAATATGAGGGTTTTAGCCAGAGGCCTGAGTTTGGTCAGTGGGAAAGGAAGGGTACATGATCTGACTCAGGAAGTATTTGCTAATGATAAAGCTCTGGTGGCTGACTCACAGATAAGGTGACCAGAGTCCTGCTTCTAGGTGGGACAGTCCTGCTTTTTTAATGTCTGCCACGCTTACAATGAAGTGTCCCAATTTTTCTGTCCTTTTTTTGTGATCATCCCTCTTCAAATGAGAAACTGATATCTTATTAAATTTTACTATTTCACTAGCTGTTTGTTAACTTTGTGGTGCACATACTTGTCTTGTGTGCTCCCTTCATTATAATACAGGTTTCACACGTCTCACTGAGTCACTGTCTACTGCTGCCTGGCCTGGTGAGCTGACCCTAGTGTCTGCCTGTAGCTGTCATAGAAGGTGTGTGCATCATGCTATCATCACTCACTAGAAGGAAGGCATGGGCAATGATAGATTAGAAAAATAAATAAATAAATAAAAAATACACACACACACACACAATGAATATGTAAGGGTTATTAGAGAAGAAAGGAAAAATTATTAGAAAGATGTTATGGAAAAATGCAAAGAGGAACCAAAACTATTCTTCAGATATGTGAACAGCAAAATGAAAAATAGAGAAGGAATAAGCAGATTGAAGGTGAATGGTCAAATGTGTGAGGATCCGGCTGAATTGGCAGAGATATTCACAAAAGAGAAAACATTTGTGTGGCAGAGTGAGATGAGTGAAGAAATGGCTCTGGGGGAAATCCCAGTGACTGAAGAGGATGTCCAGAAACAGATGGAGGGATTAAACATTAGGAAGGCTCCTAGACCTGATAGAGTGTCAGGATGGATACTAAAAGAGTGCAATCAGCAATTGACATGGGTAATGCATAATATTACTGAAAGCTCCCTAATTGAAAGCAGAGTCCCAATTGAATGGAAGAGAGCCAACATAGTGCCAATATACAAAGGTGGTAGTAAAGAGGAGCCCTTCAACTATAGACCTGTGTCTCTAACAAGTGTGGTGTGCAAAATGTGTGAAAGATTGAAGGATAAATGGATGCAGTACCTAGAAGGAAATGAAGTGATAATAAAGCAACAATTTGGATTTAGGAGAGGGAGATCGTGTGTTACAAACTTACTGAGTTTTTATTCTAGAGTGGTGCATATAATGCAAGAAAGAGATGGATGGGCAGATTGTGTTTATTTAGACCTGAAGAAAGCCTTTGATAAAGTGCCACACAGGAAATTGTTGTGGAAGTTGAAGCATAATGGTGGGCTAAGGGGGGGCCTGCTGAGATGGATGGAAAATTTCTTGACAGAGAAATGAGAACAGTGGTAAAAGATAAAAAATCATCATGGAGGGAAGTCATAAGTGGAGTACCCCAAGGCTCAGTACTTGCACCAATCACGTTTGCAGCCTATATACAGTAAAATCCCTCTTATCCAGCATTCGAGTATCCGGCAGCTTCAAGTATCCGGCACATTTTTCCCCGAGCCTTAAAATCAATAAAAAATTAATGTGTACTCATAAAATCGATTAACATTCCCGCGTGAGGCATACTTTGTCCCCTCGCCACCAGAGCGCACTGCTTCGCGCCATCCGCAGCCCACTGCACTGTGTTTACTCAGTGACTCAGTCCCGCATGTGCACTGTTTATTGCCTGACACCTTCATCATGCCTAAAGTTGCAGAAAAGAGGAGGCGTGTTGTGCTTACACTTAAGCAGCTGATCAGATCAGCTGCTGATTAAGATCAGCTGATCTTTGTTATGGTAAGATGCGTGAGTGTAGGGTGGTGATTGTGGACATAATTTCACTTCTATTCAAGTATCCGGCAATATTCAAGTATCCGGCATGTCGGCGGTCCCGTTGATGCCGGATAAGAGGGATTTTACTGTAAATGATATGACGGAGAGTGTGAATAGCTACATGAGCCTTTTTGCGGATGATGCAAAGTTGCTGAAGAAAGTTGAGAGTGCAGAGGACAGTGGAATGTTACAAGAAGACCTGAACAAGATATCAGAGTGGAGTTATAGATGGGAAATGGAATTTAATTTAAAGAAGTGTAAGGTAATAGAATTTGGAAAAAGTACAAGAAGAGTAAAAGGAAATTATGTGTTGAATGGTGTAAGGTTGAGTGGAGCAGAGGAAAAAGGATCTCAGTGTTACAGTGACTGGGAACCTGATCCTGGAGAGACATATTAGCAAAATTACAGGAGAAACCTATAACTTGTTGAGAAGAATAAGGCAGGCCTTTGCATATATGGATGAAGAGATGGTCAGGAAGATGATCGTGTCGCTGATAAGACCTATACTAGAATATGCAGCAGTAGTGTGGTCGCCATACAAGAAAAAGGATATAAGGAAGTTGGAGAGAGTTCAGAGAGCAGCTACAAAGATGGTACCAAGTATCAGGGACTTGTCATATGAAGAGAGACTGGAAAGGCTACATCTACTAATCTACCAATGTTGGAAAAGAGGAGAGAAAGGGGAGACTTGATTGTGATATATAAAGCATATGAGGGAGTAGAAGGGGTGGACTGGAGCGACTTAATGGTCCGGGATACACAGGACACTAGAGGACATGAGAAGAGGCTGAATAGGAACAGTCTGGATGAGGAGATAGTAAATGCAGAAAATATACATAGATTCAAGGCTAAGTTGGATATTAAAAGATATGGAGATGGGACAGCATGAGCATAGCTCTTTTCCCATAAAGCACAACTAGGTAAATACACTCTCTCTCTCTCTCTCTCTCTCTCTCTCTCTCTCTCTCTCTCTCTCTCTCTCTCTCTCTCTCTCTCTCTCTCTCTCTCTCTCTCTCTCTCTCTCTCTCTCTCTCTCTCTCTCTCTCGCTCTGTCATGTTATTTGCCGAGTTTACCTTGAAAAGGAACGTTTTCTTGGTGTCCCCCTTGTTCCGTTCACCTGCCTTTCACACATTAATTATCCTTATTATTGGTTATAAGTTAGTATAAGGATTATTTACTCATTTTATATCATGTAGTATTATTCTCTTCATAATTTAAGTTCTCTTTATCTTTGTATGTATAAGGGAGGAAGTGTAATTGAGGTGGAAATATGTTGAAATGAGGAGAGCTTGAGTGGGCAACAACACATTCCAAAGAGGAGAAAGCAGAGCGCCTTAGGTCTTGAGGTAGAACGGAGGAGAGGTGTCTCTCAGGGAAGAATTTTGGTGTGGAATGGTGATGGAGCGAATGTGTGGAGGTATTAGTGATGCGGTGGTATAACCTTGATATCCAGGATCAGTCTTTTGTGGTACCAAGAGCTTTTGTCTGGTGAAATTCAGTTGGTGAATTGTGCCGGCGACACTAGTTTGAGGGGGTCATAGGTCAAACCAGCAGCCATTTTGTGAGTGGAGGCTGTGGTGTTGTCCTTGGAAGCTGGTGTTATGGTGTATTGATGATTTTGGGGATGGTGTTATGGTGTTGTAGGTGATCTTTGGTGATTATGATGATGTCTTGTGAGGTGTTAGGAGAGGAAACATAGGAATTTTTGTCTGGGGACACAGTTATGGCATCTGAGTAAATTCCTGCGGCTGAGGGAAATATTTCAGTGGCCGCTGGAGGTGTAAACGGGTTCTGGTGTTGGATGAAGTAACGAGAACGTCATGTATTAATGTGTACTACCTCATGTTGTTTGTGAATTATCATTAATATTAATATATATGGTTGTAACATAGAATAATCATGTTTTCTACTCCCCCAACATTGATCTTGTATTTGAGGTGATTCCTGGTGTGTTGTGTCAAGGTAAGGGTACAGTGAGAGGGTGTAATTCTGGCGATTTTGGGTAAGTCGGGTAGGCACTCGAAGCCTTTAAAAATCTGGGATCAGTGTAACGTCCACTTTATTGGAAAGATAACTGAGATCGTATGATCATAAATAAGTGATCCATAACACACACACACACACACACACACACACACACACACGTGTATGAAACATCCCCACTTTTAGCTTAAGAAAGTGATGAAATGTTCAAGAGAGACAGGTGGTGAAAGAAACTGAGATCGTATGATCATAAATAAGCAATCCATAACACACACACACACACACACACACACACACACACACACACACACACACACACACACACACACGTGTATGAAACATCCCCACTTTTAGCTTAAAAAAGTGATGAAATGTTCAAGAGAGACAGGTGGTGAAAGAATGGATGTAACATTGAATGGGGAACAGCTGGAAGAGGTGGATTGTTTCAAGCAGTATTTGGAATCAACAGTTACAGTGGTTAGAAGAGATGAGACAGAGGTGAAGTGTTGGGTGAAAAAAGTAGGAAGAATACTTGATGGACTGAAAAATATTTGTAAACATAGGAGACTAGATGTGAGTGTGAAGACAACTCACATATGAGGGAACAGTGATGTCCACTGTGTTATATGGTGCTGAAATATGGAATATGGGAATAGCAGAGAAGAAAGTGAAATTTAATAGAAGTGGAGTGTTTGAGGAGTACATGTATGTGGAGTAACATGTACGGAGAGAATAAGAAATGAGGAGGTAAGAAGAACTGGTGTTTTGAGAGAGTTGGCTGAACAGGCAGATCAGTGTGTGTTAAGATGGTTTGGGTGTGTGGAGAGAATGGAGGACAGTAAACTAATAAAGAGAATAATGAAGTTAGATGTGCATAGTGAAAGTTTAAAAGGAAGGCTATGCCTGGAGTGGATGAACTGTGTGAAGAGAGTACTGAATGAGAGAGGAATGACTGTTCAGCAAACAAAAATTATTGTGCATGATGAAGGTGAATGGAAAGCAACAGTGGTGAGTGCTTGAAAATTATGCAGTCTCATCAACTCTTGGGAGTGAGAGTGGGTGCACTTGACTGGGCCCATTGGTGTGTGGACCTAGTTAGGGTGTGGGGCATTCTGTAGGAAGTGCCCTGCATCTGCTGTGGTCTCAGGATCGAAGTAGGTGCAAGGTAGGAAATAGTTATGATCGGGGCAAGAGTAAACCAGTGTATACTGTCTTTCCTTGCTGTGGATATGTGTGGCTAGCTGTGGTGTGCCTGGACTCCTGGGGTGTAGTAAGGTACTCCGAGAGACGATCCCTTCCCACCGGGAGCTGACAGGACTAAGAGTGTGCATGGTGTGTGTGTGTGTGTGTATGTGTGTGTGTGTGTGTTTATGTATTTACCTAGTTGTGGTCTACAGGAGGGGAGTAATCTCATAGTATCCCATCTCTATATCTATCCAGTTTGATCTTAAAAGCATGGACAGTTTCAGCATTGACAAGCGAGTTCATTCCATTTGTTCACACTTCTGTGAAGAAAACTATACTTCTTGATGTCTCCTACAGTTCACTTTCTTCAGCTTCTTACTGTGTCCCCTTGTACTCTTTGTGTCTAAATTTATAAAACATTTTTTGTCCACATTTTCCATACCATTTATCATTCTATAGATGTTTATTAAATCTCCTCTCTCTCTCTCTCTCCTATTTTCAAGGGTAGGAATTTCCAACATTTTTAATCTCTCTTCATAGGGTGACTTGCTCAACTCCAGAACCATATCAGTGACTGCTCTTTGTACTCTTTCCAATTTTACAATGAGGAGACCACACTACTGCCGCATATTCCAATCTTGGTCTTATTATGGAAATCAACAACTTTTTTTATCATTCCTTCATCTAAATATGAAAATGCCATTTTTACTCTTTTTAACAAATTCAGCCTCTCCAGTAATTTTACCAATGTATCTGTCCAGAGTCATATTTTCCATAACTGTTACTCCCAAATTCACTTCCTCTTTTGACTTCTTTAACTTCACATCATCCATCTCATAATGATATTGTATTCTTTTCTTACTCTTACCAAACTCCATACTTCACATTTACTTAAACTGAATTCCATTTGGCAAGATTTACTCCATCTATTTATCTTATTTAAGTCATCTTGTAGTACCATACAGTCATTTTACATTTTCTACCCTTCTCATCAGCTTAGCATCATCCACAAATAAGTTCATGTAACTATCTATTTCTTCATTTATGTAATTTACATATAGTACAAACACTATCAGTCCCAACACTGACCCCTGTGAGACACCACTAGTTACTTTCACCCAAGATGAATTTTGGTCTTGTATTACAGTTCTCATCTCTCTATCATCCAGATAATCCTCCATCCACTCCAGCAGTCTTTCTCCAATTTTTTCCATAATTGTTTATCTTCCATAGCAATCTTCGGTGTGGTACTTTGTCAAATGCTTTCTTCAAGTCCAAGTAGGCACCATCCACCCACCCATCTCTCTCCTGCATAATATCAACTACCCTTGAATAAAAGGAAAATAAGTTCATGAAGCATGATCTTCCCCTCCTAAATCCAAATTGACAATTTACCAAAACTTTATCTCTTTCCAAGTGTTCCATCCATCTTTCCTTTATTGTTCTTTCACATAGTTTTCCTACAACACTAGTCAAGGACACTGGTCTATAATTTAGTGGATTTTCCTTATTTCCTCCTTTTGAATATTGGTGTAATATTTGTTCTCTTCCAGTCTTTTAGTGGTCTTCCCTGTGATAGTGATGTCACCACTAGACTATGAATTTTATCACCCAGTTGTTCTCTACATTCCTTCAATATCCAGTTTGATACTCCATCTGGACCAGTTGCTTTATTTACATCAAGTTCTTCCATCATCTTAAGTATTTTTTCATAACTGACTGGGACTGTACTTAGTATATTCCTCACCAACTTGTCCCTTGCAGCATCAAATTCCCCTTCCACAGTAAACACCAATCTGAAACTATTGTTCATAACCTCTGCCATGTCCTGTGCATCCTCAGACTTTTCCTTCAACTTTCAATCTTGATAGACCTTCCTTCTTCATTTTCTTATTAATATGTCTAAAGAACAGTTTGCATTCATTTATACACTTATCTATTATATCTCTTTCATAGTTTCTTCTCTCCATTCTTATTATCTCAATATACTTGTTTCTAACATCAATATATTCCTCCCATCTGCTCTGTTTTCCTCTTCTTCCATCTATTCCAAGCATTTGACTTACAATTTCTAGCCTCTTTGCATTTTGTATTGAACCATTCTTTACCCTTTCTACATCTTGCTCCTCCTCTAAATACAAATTTCTCCACAGCAGAATTGTATATCCTTATAAATTCATCCCATTTTTTCCAAACATCTTCTGCATCTTCAAAGTCTTTCCAGTCCATGGCAACAAAGTACTTTCTTAATTTTTCAAAGTCAGCTTTACTATATTTAAATTTTTTCACCTTATAATTTTCATCAATGATTACATTTTGATTTTTCAAATTAAATTCCATCAACACATGATCATTTTTACGTAGAGGGCTATCACGGTGTATAGTTTCAATAACTTCCATGTCCTTGGTAAACACTAAATCAAGTCAAGAAGAGATAAACCGTCAAGGTTTATCTCTTCCACTAAATCTGGTATCACAATCAACCCAGTGAGTCATCAAGTTTTCCACTGCCCAGTTTAAAAATCTATTACTCCATGAATTCTCACTTCCAGTAGTTGTCAATGTCTCCCAATTTATCTCCTTACCATTAAAATCACCAACAATAACTATATCACTTCTTTCCATCACTATCTTTTCAAGACCTTTTAACACATCTACCAACATCTCTTCGTGCTCTTCTTTTCGCCAAGCATTGGTCACAGGTGGCACATACACTCCTACATAATTCATTATCCTTCCATGTCCACTTCTAATCATCACTTGTAGAATTTCAGACTTGTCTTCACTTTTTTTATTATCCTCTCCACTTTGACACATTTTTTAGTCAGAATTGTCACTCCACCTCCTCCTTTTGTCACTTCTATTTTTCATCTATAAATCATATCTATCATCACCAATGTCAGGAGTTCCCCATTCATTTTTCCATTTTGTCTCACATAATACAACAACATCCAGTGCAATTCTGTTTAACAATTCATTTAATTCCATTTTAGTTGACATTAATTCATTTACATTAGTATAATATACCTTACTTACTGTTTGACATACCATTTCTTTATTCTCATATCTCTCACTCTCCAGAAAATTACTACTTCTCCTCCTCTGTTTGTTGTTGGTTTTTTTGTTTAGTGTCATTTACCAGCTCCTTTTGCTTCAACCTTTCAGTCTCATCGATATCCCTGTTTATCCATACATTCCTACATTCTTCATCTTCAGACAACCTCCAGGACCCATTAATAACTACTTCTGCTTGTACCTGTGTTGCAAATCTAATTCTTATGGGTCTCATTTTTTCTTCCACATATTTCCCAATTCTATGGTACTCTTCCACTTGCTTTACCACCTGTCTGTCTTCATCCGTCACTTTCTTCAGTAACTTATCCAACAGATTCTTTTCCTATTCCTCTCTTTGAATTCTGCTTACTATTTTCTCTTCCTTTAAACCAAATACAATTTACTTGTTTTTATTTTTCTACAGTGTCTCTCACTAACTTTTTCCATTCTTTAATAACATTTGCCACTTTCTGTCTTGTTCTAATATTTTTTTTAGTGATTCTTCTTTAAATTTTTGTTCATTTAACCACTTATTTTGTCTCATTTCCACATCCTTTATTTCATTTCCTCATTTCCTTTCTACTTTTTCCTTTATTTGTTTCTTTAAAGTCATTTTCTACCTTTAACTTCTCATTTTTATCTTCCATCTCCATCAACTTTGCTGTAATAGTCACCAACTCCTTACCAGTCTTCTTCTGGTGTGCCTCCAATGCCTTTATTCACTCCACTAACTTGTCCATCATTTCTTCCAAATACATTTTTTTCTACACTGCAGTCTGTAATTTAGTTCTCTTTCTTTACCAGTAAAACCTTAAAAGGACCTCCGTTCTTTTGGGGTGCCACCCTCCACCATTTTTGTCCAATGTAAACAAACCAACCAAACTTTCCTCTTCTTCTGCAGCTACTCCCATGTTCATATGGGGTCGCTGTTCCTCACTAGTCTTCTCCACAAGGCTCTGTCCCCAACCTCCTCTCCACTCAATCCTCTCTCCCTCAGGTCCTCTCCAATGCGATCCTTCCACCTTTTCTTTGGTCTGCCACGTTGTCTTCTTCCCTCCACTTCCATATCCAGTATCCTTCTGCCGACATACCCTTCTTCTCACCTTTTGATATGACCGAACCATCGCATTCTCCTTTCTTGTACTTTCTTTGTCACCTCCGTTACTTTGGCTGCTCCTTTTATAAAATTGTTTCTCACTTTATCCCTCCTTGTCACCCCAAGCATCCGCCTTAACATTCTCATCTCAGCAACCTCCAACTTATTCTCCTGTGCTTTCTTTATTGGCCACGTCTCCGCACCATATAACAATGCGGGTCTAACCAATGATTTGAACACTTTCCCCTTTACTCTGGCACTAATTTTTCGGTCACAGAGCACTCCAGTTATTCTTTTCCAATTCTTCCAACCCAATTGGATACGGTGAATGATCTCTCCATCCGGACTGCCGTCCGCTGATATATGAAAGCCCAAGTATCTGAACTCCTTGACACCCTTTAACTTCATATCTTGCATCCATACTTCGCTCTCCTGTCGACAATTAAAATTCAGATACTCCGTCTTCTCCCTGCTAATTCTCAAACCTCTCCCTTCCAATGCTCCTCGCCATCTCTCCAACTTTCTCTCTACCCCATTTCTACTTTCATCCACCAAGACGATGTCATCCGCGAACAACATGGTCCACGGTGCCTCCTCCTTTATATTTTGAACACTATCATCCATGAGTAGGTTGAACAGATATGGGCTCAGAGAAGATCCCTGGTGCAGGCCCACTCTCACACAGAACTCCTCTATTGTTCCCACACTGCTCCTTACCCTCGTCCTTGAGCCTTCGTACATGTCCTGGATCACTCTTATATACTTCTCTGATGCTCCTTTCCTTCTCATACTAGCCCAAACTTCCTGGCGTGGTACTCTATCATAAGCTTTTTCCAACCAAACTTTCATAGAGATGGGATAACTATACTCACCTACTGTTTCTCCCCTCCCTATTTACCACCTAGGTATTCCTGTCTTTATAATATATTTTGTTCCGCCATGAGTGATTTGTGTTTTTCTTTCCTTCTATATGCAAAGCACTAGGAAACATGTCCTGCCGCTGTGTGTGTGTGTGTGTGTTTGTGTGTGTGTATAGTGCTTTGTCTTGGATTGTGTGGGTTTTCCAGCCTGGTATATAAGTAGATAGATAAACAGATTATTGTCATTATTATCATTACTTTTATTATGATTATTACTGTTGTTGTTATTGTTTTTATTATTATTATTATTATTATTATTATTATTATTATTATTATTATTATTATTATTATTACTATTATTATTATTATTATTATTACTATGCTTATTCTTACTATTGATCCCATCATGATGATGGGCAGCAAACTTTTCCTTGGAGGGTGTGAGTGCCGGCTCACCAGCGGCGGCACAGACTGGCCCTTGAGGTGACGCCTGATAAGTTCATCATGCACCACAGATCAAAGTAAACAAAAGTTGTGGAAACTTAGAAAAAAGGGAAAATGAAATGTTAGGTTAACACACACACACACACACACACACACACACATGTAGCGTGAGCATTTTCCATAGCAATGCAGATGACTGGAATGGACAAGAGGAAGAGGTCATAGAGGTAAGGAGTGTACATCAACTGAGGAAAACACTGGATAGATATAACCACAAACAAGACCAGTATAGCACAGGCTCTGCATGTATATTGCAAACAGGGAAAGTACTACTAGCTAAGCACACACACACACACACACACACATACGTATTGTGTGTGTGTGTGTGTGTATGCACACTTTGCTCACAACCAAGAAGGCCCGGGTTCGAATCCTGGGCATGGCGAGGTAAATGGGCGAGCCTCTTAATGTGTAGCCCCTGTTTACCTAGCAGCAAGTAGGTACAGGATGTAACTCAAGGGGTTGTGACCTTACTGTCCCGGTGTGTGGTGTGTCAGTGGTCTCAGTTCTATCTGAAGATCAGTCACTATGAGCTCTGAACTCCTTCCGTAGAGGAACGGCTGGCTGGGTAACCAGCAGACAACCATAAGTGAATCACAAACACACACACACACACACTCACACTGTACATGACTTGATAATTTCTTTGATAGCTTTTATATCAATCTTTTTTTCTTTTCAGGAGTCATCGTTCAATGGAGAAACAACGAAATGGTTAAACAAGGTAACTCTCTCTCTCTCTCTCTCTCTCTCTCTCTCTCTCTCTCTCTCTCTCTCTCTCTCTCTCTCTCTCTCTCTCTCTCTCTCTCTCTCTCTCTCTCTCTCTCTCTCTCTCTCTCTCTCTCTCTCTCTCTCTCTCTCTCTCTCTCTCTCTCTCTCTCTCTCTCTCTCTCTCTCTCTCTCTCTCTCTCTCTCTCTCTCTCTTTCTTTTTTTTTTTTTTTTTAAACAAATATTTACAGAAAGGCTTAAAATTCCACGTTGAGTATGGAATTATTTAAGAAGCCTATGATAGTATTATTAACAGGAATAACACTATACATATTTAACATAAAGATGATAATGCTAATACAATAATACAATAAAATAATAAAATTTTAAAGCACCAGTGGGGACAGGTGCGTGCTACGCCAGCTGTGGGCTGCCAGCTTCACCTGGTGCGTGGACATGTCCTGCACTTGGGGCGTGGCCGCCGTGAACATGTTCCACAGCCGCGAAGTCCTGGCTGTGTAGGTACGCTGGTGTTGGCTAGAGCGAGATCGAGGCACCTTCACTAGCTCGTCGCTACTGGCCGCAGCTCTGGTGCACCTCTGCACTGTGTGTGGCAGCAACCTCAGGGAGTCAAGGTGAGGGACCCTCTGCACCTGAGTTTTGTGGCACACCACTAGCGCCGACACGTCCCGGCGATGCTCCAGTGACGTTACTGGTGGTTGGTGCTGTTGGTCCTCATGGGTGGCCACCAGACGCAGAGCTCGCCGCTGCACAGCATCCAGTCTCTGCATGTGGGTGGGGGCACTCGACATCCAGGACAGGGCACCGTACTCCATACATGGGCGTATCTGTGCCCTGTATAGCGTGAGGATGCCCCGTGGGTCGAGGGTGTTCGCCATCCTGCGCAGGGCAGAGACTCGGAGAGAGGTCTGGCGGGCGACGACACCGATGTGGTGATCGAAGCGTAGGCCGCGGTCCACAGACACGCCCAGGATCTTGATATAATCCTGAAGTGGCAGGCTCTTGCCTCCAAAACGCAGCTGTCCTGAGACTGCGTGTGAGGCACCTGGGGACCGCGAGATGACCATCGCCTGCGTCTTCTCAGGAGCGAAGTTTACCTGCCACATCTTTCCCCACTGCTCCACCAGTCCGAGCTGCCTGTTCAGCTCAGTGACGGCACGCTGACTGTCGAGGCGGCAGTAGGAGCGGGAGAGTGTGCAGTCGTCGGCGTATGCTGCCACAGATGACAGCTGCCGGAGGAGGTCGTCGATGTATATGTTCCATAGGACTGGGCCCAAGACAGAGCCTTGTGGAACTGAGGCCCGGACAGGTGAAGGCCTTGATGACTGCCCGTTGACTACTACCTGAAGGGTCCTACCCTGGAGGTAATCTTCAAGCAGCATTAGCAGGTCACCTTGGACACCCTTGGCGCAAAGCTTTTCAATGAGCCCCGCGTGCCAGACCCTGTCAAAAGCCCCAGCAATGTCCAGGGCCACCACAAGGGTGTCCAGGCCTTCTTCCAGGGCGTCTTGCCAGTCCTTGGAGATGATGAGGAGGAGGTCTGCGGTGGATCTGCCAGGCCTGAAGCCAAACTGCCTGTCTGAGAGGAGGTGGTTCTCGCTCAGGTGTTGGTAGATGGCAGCAGCCACTATTTTCTCCAGCAACTTGCCCATCACTGAGAGCAGGGAGATAGGTCTGTAGTTGTTGGGCTCAGACCTTGAGTTTTTTTTATGGACCGGTACCACACGCGCTTCCTTCCATACTGAGGGCCACTTCTTCTCCCTCAGGCAAGATGTGAAGACGGTGGTGAGAGGAGCTGACAGCTCTCTAGCGCAGTGCTTGAGGAGCCGTGGGCTGACGTCATCCGGGCCTGTGGCTTTACCCACGTCCACCGCACCAAGTAGCCGCTCAACCTGCTCTGCCGTCACCAAGACAGTGGTGACAGTGCAGTCAGTTTCCGGGGCCAGCTGTGGTACAGGTCGTGCCAAGTCGTCAACCTTCATCTTGTTGGCGAAAAGCTCGGCGAGGAGTGTGGCCTTGTCTGCACTGCTCGTGGCGGTGGATCCGTCAGGTCTGGTGAGTGGAGGAAGAGTCTCGCGGTGACATGCTCCTTGCTGCTCCTTCACCAGATTCCACCAGGTCTTGTTGCCAACACCTGGGCCACTGAGCTTTCGCCTTCTGTCCTTCCTTAGCTGATTCCTCGCCCATCTGCAGATAGACGTCATCCTCTTACACGCCTCCCGGTGCAGCGTCTTGTTCCTGCGTGACGGGTGTCGCTTGTACCTCACCCAGGCAGCATGCTTGGCCTCGGCAGATGCTCTGCAGCGAAATCCAAACCAGGCGGGATCACCAGGCCTGGAGAGATATACTCGGCAGGGCACATGCTGCTGTTGGAGGGCAAGGAGCCTGGTGGTGAGGGTGCGTGCCTTGGTCTCAGCATCTCCCATTAGGAGGGACTCCCAGTCCATGTTCTCCATGTCCTGCTTCATGGATGGCCAGTCCGCCCTGTTCCAAAGCCAGACGGTACGCGGGATAGCGTCTTCCCTCGCCGTTTGCAGCTCGACCTGAGACAGCACAGCAAAGTGGTCTGAGCTGCCCACTGGTCCTAGCTGCTGGCAGCTGATGCTGGCTTCGGGTAGGTCTGTCACCACAGGATCCAGCAGCCCTCCCCGCTCGTGTGTAGGGAAGGTGACATGGTTGGTTAGGGCCTGAACAGTCAGGAGATTACTGAAGGCATCCTGCTCCATGTGGAAGTTCAGGTCCCCCACTATCATCACATGGGAACACTTGTGACGCTGGAGCAGGGTGTCGAGTTCCTCCGTCAGGAAGTCTAGCGGGGCTCGTCCTTGTCTCGGGGGGCGGTACATGACACAGAGGAGAAGCCCACTGTTATCTGCAAGTACCACCCTGAAGAACAGTGCCTCCATCAGGTGTGGCACGGCTACCTCAAGTTCCTGTGTTTGGAGGCCGTCCTTAAAACAGGCAGCGACCCCTCCGCCTGCTCTATTTTTTCGGTCCTTCCTCACCCACAGGGAGTAGTCTGATATTTTGCCGAACGTCGGCTCCACCTCGTCACTCAGCCACGTTTCTGTTACTGCGACAATGTCAGCACTATGTCTCAGCACGAAATTGTGGCTAAGGTCACCTCATCTCATCTCTAGCTAAAACGGCTTCTATGAAGTTAGGTGTTCTGAGACGTCTCCGCCAGTTTTTCTCACCCCCCCAGCTGCTAACTCTGTACAAGGGCCTTATCCGTCCATGTATGGAGTATGCTTCACATGTCTGGGGGGGTTCCACTCATACTGCTGTTCTAGACAGGGTGGAATCAAAAGCTTTTCGTCTCATCAACTCCTCTCCTCTAACTGACTGTCTTCAGCCTCTCTCTCACCGCCGCAATGTTGCATCTCTTGCTGTCTTCTACCGCTATTTTCATGCTAACTGCTCTTCTGATCTTGCTAACTGCATGCCTCCCCTCCTTCCGCGGCCTCGCTGCACAAGACTTTCTTCTTTCTCTCACTCCTATTCTGTCCACCTCTCTAACGCAAGAGTTAACCAGTATTCTCAATCATTCATCCCTTTCTCTGGTAAACTCTGGAACTCCTTGCCTGCTTCTGTATTTCCACCTTCCTATGACTTGAATTCCTTCAAGAGGGAGGTTTCAAGACACTTATCCACCAATTTTTGACCACTGCTTTGACCCTTTTAGGGACTGGCATTTCAGTGGGCATTTTTTTTTATTAGATTTTTGTTGCCCTTGGCCAGTATCCTTCCTACATAAAAAAAAAAAAAAAAAAAAAAAAAAAAAAAACATTGGTGCGGAGTCCTCTCACGTTGGCGGAGACCACGGTCAGGTGACAGCTGGGGGGTCTGTTCCCTTGCCTCCTCGCGTTGGCTTGGGAATGAGGTGTGGTGGTGAGGCGAGACGCATTAGTGTCTGCCCTGCCACGAGGAGAGATTCCAGCTGGGGTAGTGACCGGGCTGTGGCTGCCAGGGAGGCTGGAGGGGGGCCTGAAAGGGCTGCTGGGGGTGAGGAAGTTGTTGCCGCGCTAAACCCTCCGTCAGAACCCTCATGAACATACTCTCCTGCCTTTGTTCCTGGCGTTCGTCAGCAACGCGGCTGTAGCACATCTCAGCTGTGTGGCCGGGGCGGAAGCAGTAGTCGCATCGGACCCTTTGCTCTCCCCTGTGCCTCACTGGGTACGCAGATGCCTGTGGCTGAGTCATGCGAGGAGGAAGGACAGGTCGCCGGACAGGTGTTTTGGGGTGACTTCGTGCCCGCCGCTGGCCGCGTCGCTGTCGCTGGGTCTTCTTCCTGCTTCCATTGTTGTTTTTGTTGTTGTTGTTGTTGCTCCCAGCGCTATTATTGTTGCTGTTGTTGTTGTTGTTACTACTGCTGCTGCTGCTGCTGCTGCTACTGCTGTTGCTGCTGGTAGTACTGCTGCTGTTTCTCCTGCTGTTGTTGCTGCTGCTGCTACTACTATTACTGCTGTTGTTGCTGTTGTTGTCGTTACTGTTACTGTTGTTGTTGATGGTGTTTTTGTTACTGTTGCTGCTGCTATTGTTATTGGTGGTAATGGTGGTGTTGGTGCTACCTGAGGCTGTGGTGGTGGTGGCGGTGGTGGGGGGTGCGGCCGCTGTGGTGAGGGCGTCCGCTACTCTTATGAGAGGCTTAGGCCTTCCAGATTGCCACCACTGCCTCCAGTGGTCCGAGGAGGCACACGCCTTTTCCCAGGTTCTCAGGATAGAGGAGGGAGTAGCAGTAGTCGCAATAGAGCTGCTGGAGACTCTCGCGTCTGCTTTTTTGCACTCCGTGAGGACCTCCATGAGCTCATGGAGTTCAGCCACGTGTGTCTGTTTTTCAAGAATCCAGTCCCTTTGTAGCGTGAGGGACCGAATTATTTTATTTTTGTTTGTTACATCCTTCTGTAGGCGTAGAGTGTAAGAGATGAGATCCTCCTTATCCATCTCCCTGTAGTGCTGCCGCTCGTCCACATCTACGTCTACGTCTGAGTCTGCATCGCCACCATCGTCGCTTTCGTTGGGGGCGGCAAGCGTGGTGGGAGCATTTTCATTAGGATCTAGAGGGAGGTAAACTACAGCGTCTTCAATGCTGCATAACCTCCGTAGTTCCTGCGTGTGTTCACATGTGTAGACATCATGGTCTCCGAGGCAGGATGAGTGGCAGACATTGGGGCAGTCATTTCTGCCTTCGCATCTAACATAAGGTGCATTCTTGACTGCAGCCTTCCCACAGACAGCACACCACTTCTGAGGGCAATACCCGGGAAGGTCTTGCCTCTTGATGGGCCTGTGATCCGCCATTTCTGTGCAGTTTCAGCAGGTGATAGTAGTGATGACAGCTGCAGTGGTAGATGCTAGGGATGGTTGGGTGCGGTCAGGTCAGTCAGGTCAGACCAGGGTCTCGGCGCCGGAGTTAATTGCTTCGGAAGGAGGGAGTGTGGGTGCAGCTTGGGGTTAATTTCCCAGGGGATTTCCTTCCTTTGTGTAGGGGGGGGGCACGGTAGTGGGAGGGGTACAGAGAACAGGACTCGTCACAGTAACCCCTATATCCTCACAGCACTGTACACTGTCACAACACTGTATCTCATTCACTGCACTGTACACTTATAGGTCACGTGTTGGTGTGCTGGCAGGTGGAGGGGCGCCGACTGCAGATGAGATGAGACCACGTTGTTGGAGAGTATCGTCGCAATAACCCTTGCGGCCTCACAACACTATTCACTGTTACAGCACTGAATCTTCGTCACTACACTGTACACTATTATCCGTCACTTTTAATCGTCGTATTGGTGTGCTGGTATGGTGTGCTCTCTCTCTCTCTCTCTCTCTCTCTCTCTCTCTCTCTCTCTCTCTCTCTCTCTCTCTCTCTCTCTCTCTCTCTCTCTCTCTCTCTCTTTCTCTCTCTCTCTCTCAACACCATCCTATTCATGTCAAAAATCAGACTCCCACTCATGCTCCTAACATTTCCTAGTATGCCTAACTCATTCACTCACTCACTCACTCCCTCACACATTCCTGACTCCAGTCACACTCTCCCTCACACTTCTCTCTTTTTCCCAGATCATCCACCAGCTGTGGCCATATATAGGTGAATACGTCTATGACACACTCAAGTTTTACATGGAGCCTTTATGGTTCGATGACATCAGCATTGGGGACACTCCCTTCTCACTGAATAACATCAAAGTCTTAGATACAACTGAAGAGATTGTGCTGGACATGAACATTTTGTGAGTATTTTGTGTTTACTAATGATCCTTAGCTTTCTGAGCACTGTAAAAAATGGTTTGCATGAACATTCACAGGAAAAGGAGAAAATGGTAGATTTCGTGTTTTCCTTGGGGAAGCAGGGCTCCAAAAGTATTTAAGTGGACTGTAGTACAAAATAAGAGAAGTGTTTAGAAAGTTGTAGTTGATTACAGGATAAACTGCCTTGCATTGAGAGGGTTTATTAAAGAAAGTGGAGTCTACAATGCTCATGATAAAGGGGAACTTAAGGCACTGGAGTTCTATGTGAATGAAGGGAAGAAGCCAAGTAGTGACTGGGAGTATGAAGGCCCCATAGTGATCTGGGAACTAATGACCACTATAGTCCCACTGTCTTAAGCACTCTCCTTGTGTTCTGGTCAGGAGGTTCAATCCCTAGCTGGCTGAATCCTTGCATGGCTAAAGATTTATGCCTCATCTTCAGATCAATCTCTGTGGACTGTTCAAGGGATACATTAGGGCCTGTTCACACGAGGCAGTTGCAACCACATAAAGATATATATATATATATATATATATATATATATATATATATATATATATATATATATATATATATATATATATATATATATATATATATATATATATATTGTAGCTGCACCGGCTGGGCATCAATTGGCTCTCAGGTGATCTGTTTTACTGATCACACCCATCATCATAGGGTCAAGGAAAGGCAGTTCTCTCTCACGTTTATTGATGAAGTAGGCATGACTGTAAGAACTGTGAATAATAATAATAATAATAATAATAATAATAATAAATACTTTATTGTCACGTATAATACATGAAAATTGCTTCATGAGCTCTCAGTAAAAGTGATAAAACCGCACATATGTCATACACTCCTTGTACTACTCACACACATTGGTCATTTACAGGCCACAGGAACAAACCCGGTCTGTGCTACTGGTAGATTGTCTGTTGTTCATTTAACATTTTAATACTGCTAGGTACAAAAGATCTTGAATATCTTGATGTTCTACAGTATAATGACCTCAACCTTCTTCCAGAGGGTAACATTTGATAATATTGGTTTAAAGGATGAATGGGATCATGTCGTACTACCTCACATCTCCGGACAACTGCTTTCTTATAAATTTCTACAAGAGGGATGATGTTCTCAACCCCAAGTTTCCCACAATTTTTCATTATTTTACTAAGTTTGTTTTTTAATTCAATGGTACAATTTTCGTACTAGCAAGTTATATTAAACGAAAGAACAGATTGTATTATTGCTGAATAGAATATATCCATAATCTTTCTGTCAATTCTTAGTTTACTTAATTGCCTTACAAAATACATTGTAGAATTGATTTTTTTGTAAAGTGTCTCAACATTATTATTAAAAGAAAATTTATCATCAATTATTGTTTCTAAGTATTTATATTCCTTGACTCGCTCCACCATCTCACCATTTACAAACAGAGGAGGGTGATCACATAATGAAGTGCTGTAGTCTACGACCATCTCTTTTGTTTTCTTTACATTTAACTCTAAAAAGTTGCTGCTGCACCAGTCCACAAACTTTTCCACCTCTCAGTATGCAGTGTCATCATTACCACACCGACCCACAAGGACAGTATCATCAGCATACTTAAACAAACGGCAGTTCACATCCCAACACACACAGTCACTTGTGTATATAGTAAAAAGCATGGGTGACAACACACAACCCTGAGGAGCACCTGTGTTTGTAATGACGACACTCGATTTTGCACCCTGAAAGCTGACATATTGTGGTCGATGAGTCAAGAAATTATTAATCCATAAAATCAAGTTAGAATTTACGTTCATGTTTTTCAATTTAGTCATCATTAGGTGAGGCTGAATTGTATTAAAAGCGCTCGAAAAGTCTACAAAGAGGATCCTAGCATAGCATTTAAAACTGGAGGTATTTCCTTTATCTAAAAAATTTAAAACATAGTCAGTGAAAGACAGGGTTGCATCCTCAACACACCGGTTTTTGGTATAAGCAAATTGATAATTATCTACGAAATGGGTAGCCTGCTCTAACAATATATCTTTAACTATTTTTTCAAGACATTTCATGATGACAGATGTTAAAGCTACCGGGCGATAATCATTCTTACACATAGGCGGTGATTTCTTTGGTATCGGTATAACTTCAGATGTTTTCCATATTGCTGGTATGTAAGCTTCATCAAGTGATTGCTGAAAAATCCTACACAAAATTGGAGCTAAAGGTTCCTTACACATTCTCAGGAAATTGCCATTGATCTTATCTGGACCTGACACTTTACCTATCTTAATTGATTGTAGACTTTTAAGTACATTTGCCTCTGAAATTACAATTTTTGAGTCGTTTGTATTCTGTAGCTGATTGATAATAACAGAAGATTCCTGTGAAAAGACATATTTATCAAATCTGGAATAAAAAACATTGAGTTCATTACAAAAATCCTTAGAATTGTTAACAATGTGATTACCTGCACTTTTTGGCATACCTGTTAACTGCTTAATACCATTCCATGCTGACTTTGTGTCTTTTTTTAACATATTTTCCACCTTTTGTTTATATCTATCTTTACATACTTTAATTGCTGTATCAGTTTCCCTTTGAACACTTTTTGCTCAAGTTTTATCATTTATGCCATAACAATATTTTTTCTTATTTATTAGTTCTTTTAGTTCCTTTGTAACCCATGGTTTGTTGTTTGGAAAACATCTAACTTTCTTTTTAGGTACAACATTGCTTATGCAAAAGTGCAAATAGGAATTTAATGCATCCACATTTTTGTCTAGAGAGTCCCTGCTGTCATATAAAATATTAAAATCTGTTGTTTCCATACATCCTAAAAGGGTATCATTTACATCTTTGTTCCACGAGTGTATCAATTTTTCAACTGGGTTACTACGCTTCAATAATTGTCTGTATACTGGCGTAAGCAGACACATATTATGGTCAGAGACGCCCAATGGCTCTAGTTTCTTGGCCACATAGCTATTTCGAACATTACAAAAGAATGGATCTAATAATTTATCATCTCTTGTTGGGAAACTTATAAATTGTTGGAAATGCGGGATACTTTTCCTAAAATTACAGTGATTAAAATCACCTGTTATAATCTTAATGGCATCTGGATCACTATTTTCTATTTTTCTAACTACTTCAGATAGAATATTCTCAGCCTCCTTTGCATCAGAACTCGGAGGGATGTATACTACAATAAGATATATTTTGTTAAATTCTCGAGGTAGATAAAAAGGCCTCAGAGATAGTACTATATACTCAATATTACCATTACACCATTTCTCGTACATGGAAACAGCACTACACCATTTGCTATTGATGTAAGCACAAACGCCACTCCCGCTCGACTTGCCTGAATCAACAGTCCTATCACCTCGCATTAACGTAAAACCATCTAAAGTAAAGGCAGAGTCAGGATCTTTATCTTCTTGGAGCCAAGTCTCTGTTAAGCATATCAAAGAAGATTCTCTAAAGGACCAATCCCATCTTACAAGTCCATGTAATTCATCAATCTTGTTTCTTAAACTGCGTACATTACCGCACAACACCATAGGTACTGGAACTCTTCCACCTCGTCTTCTACATCGTACTCTAATGTACGTAGTGAACATGTTCTCAGTCTCAATTTCTTACAAAATAACATTATATACTGATATTAAACACTTTCAACATATTACAATATTCATTAACAATACATGCAATCAACTTAGCACTATGACAATCAGTTTTTACTACAAAATTAAAGTATTTACCTCAGTCACCATACTGCCCATCTTTGTCTGAGCGTGACTTGGCTGTGAGTGATGCCCGCAGGTGACCAGTGGGTTAACCACACTCTACTAACAAGTGAGCATCGGCTTCAGTGCTTAATATAGCATTGAATACTGATACTTACACATATTACACATTTTCATGCAAATAGAAAACTATTGAACATTTCACTTATAAATGCCGAGGAATAATGACATGAGGTACATACACTTTACATACAGTAACATGGCTCCCCTAAACTGTGTAACAATTTACCTTAAATTAACATTAATATGTATCTTAAAACTAAGATTAGCACATAATATGTTTTGTTACACTGGCTCCTTGGTGGGGATGCTCCGGTCTATTATTATGCATTACCTTCTAACAGCAATACTAGACCATGTATTGGTCTCTGTATGATGGTCCTGTTTGCCTTTGTGCGTCTTCCCTGGTTGTCGAGATTACAGTCTGAAACCAGGACCTTAACCTTTTTTACTAGGCCATCATGATCAGGAGATACTTCTGTTACTCTTCCCAGTTTCCACTGGTTCCTTGTTACATTCTGATCTTTGATGATAACTATGTCATTTACACTGAGATTCCTCTTTGGTGTTGTCCACTTATTTCTAAGTTGTAGGAATTGCACATACTCCTTTTTCCACCTGGACCAGAACTGGTTGGCTAGGTATTGTGCTCTGCGCCATCTCTTTATGCAGTACAGGTCCTTCTTAATGAAAATGCTTGGAGGAGGCAGTACTACCTTTGTTTTCATAGTTAACAAATTACTGGGTGTCAACATTGTGGGACTTTCTGGGGAGTTAAGATGGTCCACGGTTAGGGGACGACCATTAACTATATTTTCCACTTCAACTAAGAAGGTTCTCAGATCTTAGTCATCTAACTGGGTACTATGCTGATCAAGTAACACAGAGAGTACATTTCTCACTGTGCGTATCTTCCTCTCCCAAACACCTCCCATGTGACTGGAATTGGGTACATTCATGTTAAAAACAATCCAGTCACACTGATCTTTCATGAGTTCTTGTCTGACTTTATTGTTATTTAATTCTTTCAAGCATTTCTCATACTCTGATTTGGCTCCTACAAAGTTAGTTCCTTGGTCACATCTCAACTGTCTTACTGGCCCTCTTCATCGTACAAAGAGATGGTATGCACTTAGGAAGGAGCTTGTATCCATGCTGTTGGCTGTCTCTATGTGCACAGGTCTACATGCCATGCAAGTAAAGAGCACTCCATATCTTTTAAGCTCTTTACGCCCCTCTTTGACATAGAAAGGGCCAAAGAAATCTACTGCTGAGTATGTAAAAGGAGGTGATGGTTCTAGTCTGTCAATAGGCAGGTCTGCCATCTTCTGTCCTTATGTTGTACTTTTTAACTTTTCGACAGATAATGCACTTTGAAATGTGCCTTGATACTAGGGATGATCCTCCTACTATCCAGTATCCACATGACCTGATTTCATTTAAAGTTATGCCCCTGCCTTGATGATTTGTCCTTTTGTGATGGTGGCATATTATCAGCTGGGTTATGTGTGATGTTTTGGGGAGGATGACTGGATGTTTGGATTCATCTGTCAGATTAGAAAGCCTCATGATACCATTTTTGTCAAAGAAGGGATCTAACTTATAGAGGGAACTGGTCTTGTCTATCAGTTTTGTTCCCTTGCCATTTTCCCCTTTAATTAAAGAATTATGGTTAGCAGATGATTTCAGTACATTTTTCTCCTTTTGGAATGCCTTTGCTTGCAGTTGTTTTATAATTACATTTTCAGCTTCTGACACTTCTGCTACATTTACTGGCTTATATGTTTTTCCCTTTACTTTAGTAAAGGGAAACAGCTTCTGAAGCTGTTCAGAAGCTTGAGGCATACAGCAACTGCCCTCTTTGCTTTAAACCAATCAGAAAAATACTTAAGTCTTTCTAGTATATCTGTGGGCTGTTGTGTACCTACAGCATGGCATTCTTCACTTCAGGATCATTCTCATTTATGACCTTGTACTGGGAATGGCTATCCATTTTCCTATGTTGCCAAAGGAATTCTGGGCTGTTCCACCAGATCTTGCTATTACACAATTCATCTGCTGTCATGCCTCTAGATGCATGATCTACTGAGTTATACTGTGTCTCTACAAATTTCCACTGATCTGGTGAAGTGTGATCTCTAATTGTTTCTACTCTATTAGCAACATATACATGGAATCTCTTTGCTTCATTTGCAATGTAACCAAGGACTACTTTGCTGTCTGTCCAAAATACTTCCACATTATTATACTCAAGTTCTCCCTTCAAGAGTTTATGGATTCTAACTGACACCACTGCTGCTGCTAGTTCTAGTCTGGGAATTGTCATGGTTTTTAGAGGTGTGACATGTGACTTTGCCATTACTAATGCACAATGAATTTGGCCAGTCCTGCTAATTAATCTAATATATGAGCACTGGCTATATCCCTCTTGACAGGCATCTGAAAAGTGATGGAGTTCAACTTTTTCTACTTCCCCAAAGTCATCAGGTTTGTAGCATCTAGGTACCTTTAACTGATCTAGTTTGTGCAGCTATTTTATTTATTTATTTTATCCATTTAGGTTTGACATAATCTGGCACCTCATCATCCCATTCAACTGCATTCTTACATAATTCTTGTAAAATTTGCTTTTCAGTCAGTATGAGAGGTGACACTAGACCTAATGGATCATATATAGAGCTCACTGTTGACAGAATGCCTCTCCTGGTGAGTGGCTTGTCTTTCAGCTTTATTCTAAATTGAAATGTGTCAGGTTCTATGCATCACTCAGCTCCCAAAGTTCTTTCTATAGGCAGTGTGTCTTTATTCTTACTAAAATCCAAACTTTTAATTCCATCTGCTCTCTCATGAGGAGAAATTGCAGCTAATACATCTTTGTTGTTTGACAAGAACTTATGAAGGTTAAAACCTCCCTTGTAACATAATTCTTTGCTCTGCTGAATAAGAGTGACAGCTTCATCCATTGTAGCTACTGACTTCAAACCATCATCAACATAAAAGTTGTTTCTTACAAACTTGGCTGCATCAGATCCACACCCGTAGTCATCTGCAGCTTTCTTAAGTGCAAAGTTAGCTACACTTGGAGATGATGTAGCTCCAAACAGGTGAGCTGTCATCCTGTATTCAGCTATCTCATTATTAACGTCACCATTTTCCCACCAAAGGAATCTTAACATGTCTCTGTGTTCTGGGTTGACCTTCACTTGATGGTACATTGCTTCTATATCACATACAAGTGCAATCCTTTCTTGCCTAAACCTACACAACACTCTAATAAGTTTGTTGGTAAGGTCTGGGCCTTGTAACAGGTGACTGTTTAATGACTGGTTCCTGTAGTTTGGACTACAGTCAAAGACAACTCTCAACTTCTTTGGCTTTCTCGGATGATAGACTCCATGATGTGGAATGTACCAGACCTTACCATCATTCCTAACTAAATCCTTTGTTGGTACAACCTCTGCATAACCCTTTGTAATCATATCATCCATGAACACTTTGTAATCACCTTTGTGTTGATTATCCTTTTCAAGTTTAGCTCTTAACTTTTTGAGTCTCTGCTCTGCTAATAGTTTGTTGTTTGGAAGCTTGACATTATCATCTTTAAGAGGAAGGGGCAACTCATAATGGCCATCCTTCAGCTGATGTACTGCTTCTTTCATCTTACCCATAAACCTTTTATCTTCATATGATAATGGAGTATCAGCTGACTTTCTATCACTGAAGTCAAGTTCAAACATATCTCTCACTTGAGAAGGATTAATCATCTCTTTGGTTTTAGTGGGAACCACTAAGAAATTAACCCTCTTTTCTCCATTGATTTCTACTTCTTGTGTCACTGTTCCGTAGACTACCACTGTATCCTCCAGTGGACTTGAATGGGGTGAGATTCTACCAGTGATCCCCCAACCTAGCTCTGTCCTACGAGCATAGGGATGCTTCTTGCTATCACCTGCTATTTGCTCTTCTGTCATAATGGCTTCTGCACAATCAAGATCAATGAGGAGTCATATGTCAACATTTGGGTCATATTTCATTAATTTGTCAGAGATTGCCTTTAAGTGGGGCCAGTCACAAGCAGTCTCAGGCCTTGGTATCTGACTCCGTCCAGCTGAAATGTTTTCTGTTGAATATACTGAATGGATTGATATTTCCACTTCTTCATTATAACCTCTCACTTTAAGTCCATGAATTTTGGTAGAATCAGTGATTTGTTTTCCACTTATTGTGTGGATATTAAGTGACACTGATGGTCCGCTAACTCCCAATTTATTCAGAGTGCTTTCCTTGATGAATGAAGCATCAGACTGCTCATCCTCCGATCACAATCTCATATTTGTATCTTGTCCTATCGCTCCAATCCCTCCTCAGGATCCCCCTAAGCGAAGGTGCCTCTGGTGTTTTGCCTCTGCTAGTTGGGGGGACCTGAGGAGATATTTTGCTGATTTTCCTAGGAATGACTACTGCTTCTTGTCAGAGACCCGTCTTTGTGTACTGAGCACATAACAGAGGTGGTAGTGTCTGGCATGGAGGCGTACATTCCTCACTCTTTTTCTTGTCCTAAACCTTCTAAACCTTGGTTTAACACAGCTTGTTCTCGTGCTATACATGATAGAGAGGTGGCCCACAAAAGGTACTTAAGCCTTCCATCACCAGAATCTCATGCACTTTATATTTCTGTCCGGAACCATGCCAAGTCTGTTCTCCAACTAGCCAGAAACTCCTTCATTAACAGAAAGTGTCAAAACCTTTCAAGATCTAACTCCCCTTGTGACTTCTGGCATCTAGCCAAAAATATCTCCAGTAACTTTGCTTCTTCTTCTTTCCCTCCTCTACTTCAACCAGATGGCACCACTGCTATCACATCTATTTCTAAAGCTGAACTCTTTGCTCAAACCTTTGCTAAAACACCTACCTTGGACGATTCTGGGCTTGCTCCTCCCTCTCCTCCAGAGAGAGAGTGAGAGCGAGAGAAGGAGGGGGATAGAGAAGACATTAAGGAAGGCAGTGGAAGGAGTAGAGGGAAAGGCTTAATCGGACACAGGTTCCTTCATATCGCATCTTGTAAACACCGGGCATCCTTTCTGCTGACCTGTCACACCACCCAGAGGGAGTTGAAGCCCCGAAGGGGTAGAACCCTGTCTGTTCCCTTATAGGCACGACCTTCGTCTCTCTTCTCTGCCTCTCCACGACCCAGAATACTTAAGTGTTATATGTACCTATACTGTAACATGCTGTTTAGTGATTATGATATACTTAAGTAACTGTCGCCTCCCTTTGACGGGAATGTGGCGGCGGGTGGCCGGGGTGGCGGGTGGGGGGAGGAAGGGTCTGATCCGTGAGAAGCCCAACGCTCTCTCCTATATATCTCCGTCTGGGGAGGCACGAGAATACTATATTATGTGAATCATGTAACTGATAGGGAATATATTTCCAGGTTTGACCGAATAAAATGTAATTGAGTCGACGTATGAGTGTAATTTAACATCATTCTGAGTGCTGCCCCCTCGGGCAGTAACATAGTAATAGGGCTTTAAATACTGCTCACGTATGTTAAGAAAAGAGGAACATTAAAAAAAGTAATGAAATTCATCTCCTACACCCTTCATATCTCACTATGTACATTTACATGCCTCTCATAATCGGTAATTAATTATCATGATAAGCGCATACAAATTTACACAACGACCTTGAATATCTAATGGGTAGTCTCAGCAGATAGCTTTCAATTTCTTTTATTTTCAGTCATTATCTTATAGTTGAAACAAACTAAATTATTATGCATTTCTTTCTTCCACTTTTGCTTATAGATGTCACTATCTAAGTTTATAAACTTCCTTTAAGTAAATACCATTAATACACCTTGGATTAATTAATATAATGGGCATTCCGCTATTTTCAACAAATTATTTACTCTCATAAGACAAGGTATAATTTGTTCTGATTATACAACTGCTGAATGAACATATATAAATTGATATTTTGTTGTTATCTCCAGATGCAATTCTGAAACAAAAATTAACAAATCTATTATCAATATATTCATGAATTGTTTTGGCCCCAAATTCACCATAAACCATCCATAAAGGTGTTGATTCATTCAGCCCCAGCAACCTCCTCATGAAATTATTATGTCATGTTTAATTGCCTGTTATTCTCAAACCCCAGACCTGGCACCCATATAACATGATCAGAACAACGAATTTTTCATATAAATCTATAAAAACATCAACTGGTAAATTATATTTCTTTATTTTATTGAACAACCCAAACAGTTTTTTTTTTTTTTTTTTTTTTTTTTTTGCGTGAGCTATTTGCTTACCCTTGGCTTTGTGAAATGATCCATTATAACTAACCGTTGTTTCTAAGCATACATACCCATGTACCACCTTGCTGTTTTCATTACCAAATTTAAATGCTTTAAATCTTCCTACTTTCCCTCTTGAAAATATAAGTACTTCCGTCTTCTGAACATTTACCTGCAATCCCCACCTACCACAATATTTGTGCACATCATACAGCGCCTCCTCCAGCTGCGGCGCCGTCTCCGCCAATACCATTGTGCCGTCAGTATATGGTAAACAGTATAACCTTAGGTGCACTTTAAAGTCCTATGTGCTCAAGGTATCATGTATAAATTTCAGTCCCAGAAAGTTCTATTTATATGGTTTTAAAGTCACTTAGGAAAATAACAAATAGTGGAGACAGATGTTACACCTTGTCTAACACCGATGTCACAGGGGCAAAAAATTAGATATACAATTATTTAGTTTTTTGCAAGATTTAGCGTTTGAGTACATATTTTAAATAGCACGTAATACGTCTCCATTAATATTTATGTTTAATATCTTTAACCATAGTGATGTTCTTTCTAAAAAATCAAAAGCTTTCCTATAATCTATAAAGGCACAAAATTGCTTGTCATTACACTATGTAACAAAATTTTACTTTTGTCTTTTCTTTGGCTCCAAACCATAATTTTCCAGTTATTTCCATCTAAACAAAATAGAAAAAAGTTTTGATCCTAAAACTTTGCTTTTATGGTTAGAACAATGAATTTACATTTTTGCTTTATTTCATTATAGTATGGGTTACTATTGGTTTTCACGTAAGGTAAAGACCTTCGCAAAATCTCAATTGCTTATCTAATTGCTTTTGAAATGTTACAAATAAGTTAAAACAATGAAAGAAAGAATACAGAGTGTTCTAAGGATTTTTTTTTTTTAATTACATCATTCTTCAACTGACCAGATTTAGCAAGAAATTTCTCAAATCTTCCGGAATGTTCTACACCAAACTTTTAGATTTTTTTGGAACATTTTAGAACATTCTATTCAATGTAAACATTTCCATACATATCGAAAGCTTTTGCTAGAGTCTGGCACAAAGCTTTGATTTCCAGACTACCCTCCTACGGCTTCTATCCTTCTCTCTGTAACTTCATCTCAAGTTTCCTTTCTGACTGTTCTATTGCTGCTGTGGTAGACAGTCACTGTTCTTCTCCTAAATCTATTAACAGTGGTGTTCCTCAGGATTCTGTCCTGTCACCCACTCTCTTCTTATTATTCATTAATGATCTTCTAAACCAAACTTCTTGTCCTATCCACTCCTACGTTGATGATACCACCCTGCACTTTCTACGTCTTTTCATAGACGTCCAACCCTTCAGGAGGTAAACATTTCATGCAAGGAAGCCACAGAACGCTTGACTTCTGATCTTTCTAAAATTTCTGATTGGGGCAGAGCAAACTTGGTATTGTTCAGTGCCTCAAAAACTCAATTCCTCCATTTATCAACTCGACACAACCTTCCAGACAACTATCCCCTTTTCTTCAATGACACTCAACTGTCCCCCTCTTCTACACTGAACATTCTTGGTCTGTCCTTTACTTATAATCTGAACTGGAAACTTCACATCTCATCTCTAGCTAAAACAGCTTCTATGAAGTTAGGTGTTCTGAGACGTCTCCGCCAGTTTTTCTCACCCCCCCCGCCCCCAGCTGCTAATTCTGTACAAGGGCCTTATCCATCCATGTATGGAGTATGCTTCACATGTCTGGGGGGTTCCACTCATACTGCTCTTCTAGACAGGGTGGAATCAAAAGCTTTTCATCTCATCAACTCCTCTCCTCTAACTGACTGTCTTCAGCCTCTCTCTCACTGCCGCAATGTTGCATCTCTAGCTGTCTTCTACCGCTATTTTCATGCTAACTGCTCTTCTGATCTTGCTAACTGCATGCCTCCCCTCCTCCTGCAGTCTTGCTGCACAAGACTTTCTTCTTTCTCTCACCTCTATTCTGTCCACCTCTCTAACACAAGAGTTAACCAGTATTCTCAATCATTCATCCCTTTCTCTGGTAAACTCTGTAACTCCCTGCCTGCTTCTGTATTTCCACCTTCCTATGACTTGAATTCCTTCAAGAGGGAGGTTTCAAGACACTTATTCATCAATTTTTGACTACTGCTTTGACCCTTTTATGGGACTGGCATTTCAGTGGGCATTTTTTTTGTTGGATTTTTGTTGCCCTTGGCCAGTGTCCTTCCTACATAATAATGAAAAAAAAAAAAATCCAGCAGGGCATACACTAAAACTTTATTCTCTTCATTACTAACATGATGCAACCATACAGGAACTATCATGGTGTGCATGTCATGTGTCACTGATTCTGTCACTTTGACCTTATTTGCTACTACTGTGGGTTTACCACCTTTAGGCTGAGTTGTTTGTTCTGGCACCCTTTGGCTCTCAGTTCTTGTCTTGTCATCATTGTGAAGAGCTGTGGGATGGTATCTCTGACATACTTTACAAACTTTCCTTCTACAATCCTTGTGACCCATTTTAAGACACCCTGTACATAATCATTTTTCTTTTGCAAATTTGTACTTAGTATTACCATCAAGTTTGGCAAATTCCTTGCATTCATCTAAATCATGATCCTTTGTACAGTAGTGACAGAATCATCCTTTCCTTTCCTGGTCCTTGGGATACTGTTTGTTGGCTTGTACATTTACTTTACTTTGGAATGACCACATTGGTTTTTCCTCAGTTGCTTTAGCCATGAAAGTTCTACTCCCTCTATTCTTTGTCATGATGTTTGATTCCCTTGGTTTCCAATTGGTTGCCTTTGTTTGAGTTTTGATCCGGTCATTTACTTCCCTACTTACTGAATTCCAGGAAACAAAGGGATTGCTTGTTCCTTTTGCTTCTTTCTGGACAAATTCACATAACATTTCAAAGGGTGGGTGGTGCTCTTCATCACTACTAGGAGTATTGTTATTACTGTTAGTATCAAGATATATCATTACTTGCTTTCTCTAGTCATGAACAATATGTTCAGGAAGTTTTGCTAGCACCTTTCTCTGCTCTCTCGGGTCATTCAGAAATGACAAATGAGAAGTGTGTTTCATTGCAGCTAAACAGCACTTCAAAAAATCTGAGAATGCTGTTAATGCTGGACCATTATGCGGAGAGATTGGTAGCCAATTCATTAACTTATTTGTGTAAGCATCAGCTATGATGCTTTTGTTTCCAAATCTATCCCTAAGAATTTTCTTTGCTTGCATATAGTCAGCATCAGAGTTAAAGTGCATTAACATTTTAATGGCATCCTTTGCCTCACCAGTTCTATACTGTCTAAGTAGGCAAGTCTCTACTAATAGAAGTTCTAGATTCTACATAAGTTTCAAAGTTTTTCAACCAACTTGGAAATTCCATGGGTTCTCCATCAAAAGTGTTAGGTTCTATTGGAGGGAGGCTCCACTTGGGATCAGGTATGTTAATTACAAAGGTTCCCCCAGGATGGGAAAAGGATTGATGATTCTGTCTCACATTATTAGGCATGTTGACATTATGAGTGTGTCTACGTGAGCTTGGTACAAGACTTTGAGCTGTAGGGTTGAGATTTATTGCTTGAGGTTCACTAAATATTTGTCCATCTACTTCATTTGTCATCAATTCATTATCTCTATTGCAAGAAGGTTCCTGTGGGTCATGGAATGTAACATATTTGTGAGGCATGGCATTGTCACATGCAAATCATTGTTGATTTGCAATTGCTTGTGCTTTCATTTCATTTTGTGACTTTATGTATTGTTGAAGATAACTTTGCTTCTCTACACTTTCATCATTACCTGGAAGCATTTTTACTTCTTCTTCAACTAAGCTAAGAGCATTAAGTTCTGCACTAGTGACTGCTAAATCTCTTTGTTTTTCTTTGCGAACATTGCCTGGTTTCTAGCTAACCTAACTTCTGCCTCTTCTTTCATCTTAGCTAACTTAACTTCTGCCTCTGCCTTTGTTTTAGCTAACCTAACTTCTGCCTCTGCCTTTGTCTTAGCTAACCTAACTTCTGCCTATTCTAAACTATCATGATATTCCATTTCCTTTCTAAGTCTGGCTACCTTTGGTGCTGCTTCTTGCTTTCTTTGTGCTGATGAACGTGAAGTAGATGAGACTCTAGAATGCCTAGACCGTTTGCTAGAACAAATTGATCCTTTGTCATTCTTTAACTCTTTTCTTTTACATTCTATACTTTCTAATATTTCATGGTGAACTCATTGGTTGTGTTCCAGCTCTTCATTTAGCTCCTCTGACTTTTCTGGCTCTAGTTCCACCAGTTTTGTGTATTCCACATAATACTGATGAAATGCCTCTATTACTTCACTTGACATGGGCTCTAATTCAAAGGCGCTAATTATGATTTTTAGTCCTTTCTTAATTTTGCTGGCAACACTGCTCCATTTACGCTTACAGGACTCTGCCCTTCCCTTGGTTACACTGACTTGATATTCTCTTCCTTTGTCAGTTAGCACACATCCCCTGACACTTACTTCTTCATTACAAACTTGACCCTTGTCCACTTGCTCACCCTCACCTTCCCTAAGGCCATCTACGGCATTAATTTCCTCAATATCAGACATATCTAACAACTTGATTGTGTCAATACTGAGACAATGAAAGAGCAATTAAAATTACCACTCTAATACTAGCTAATTGTGGATAATTTTTGTTCACTTAGGCTACTCAGTTCAGTGCACATACATACTATTATACTTTCTTGCCTGTGACCATGGGTTCTACAAAATGGTGGTGAGGCACAGTTGGTAGAAGGGAGTGGTTGTCGTCAAGGGTAGAGCTGACCCCAGGGCCTCAGAGGTCAACCTATAGGCTTATGTCAGCGTCCCCTTGTCCTGTGACTCACTCTTGCTACGGTTTCACATGGAGCCAATTTCTTGCTTGTAGGTCGAGTTCTTACTGTAGCCACACCGGCTGGGCATCAGTTGGCTCTCAGGTGATCTGTTTTACTGATCACACCCATCATTGTAGGGTCGAGGAAAGGCAGTTCTCTCTCTGACGTTTATTGATGACTGTAAGAACTGCGAACAAGTTCTTGGTCTCAATTTCTTACAAAATAACATTATTCACTGATATTAACCCATAGACCTCGGGCTAGAGGACTATTGTCATCCTCTCAGCGCGCGAGCAGTATTGATAAATTTCAGAAAAATAGGTGTTCTTCATCAGTACCCTGTGGGGTAATTTCAAACGAAAACATAGTAGTTTTTAGTGTTATCTCACTGCCAATCCTTCCTCTTCACGATGAAATAAATTGAATTTGTCTAGGTTGCAGCCCGGCAGAGATATGATGTTGGGAAGAGGTGCTACTTTTGGCCAAGCCGAGCGCACTTGTTCGTGCGGGTGCTGTTGACCTTGGCCTGGGTCTCCCTCTCCCCGCGCCACCACGTACACAGCATGCATTCTCTCATACCAGCGCGATTATTCACATTAGGCTACATATTACGCAGGTTTGATGCTCATATACATAACTCCTTGCGAAACTTAATGTTTTTTTTTTGGTCATCATATGAAAAAAAAACTTTCATAAACACAGTACAATTATCGAATATATGCACTCATTAGGCTACATATTACGCAGGTTTGACACTCATATAAATAACTCCTCCTCCAAAGGAGAAAGCGTCTCATCGAACAAGGCTCTTAGGATACCACTGTTATTCAAATTTACCACATGCGGTGGCTTAGTGCGCTCCCTGATTATAGGGGTAGAGGAACTGGGGCCCGCTGGCGCGCTCCCTTCCTCCACGCATCAAGACACAGGGAAATCATTATCAGCATGTCTGTCCGCCATAGTGGTCTGTAGTGCTCTGGGAAGTTGCGTGAAACGTAGGGCAGGGATGCCATCAACCACAGGAAATAATAATTACGTCACGGGAGTACAAATCTTGGCGGGACAGCAGAGGACGGGAACTCCCGCCACCCGAAGCCCTCCGCCCGAGCGGGAATTCCCGTCGCCCGAAGCGTATGGGTTAAACACTTTCAACATATTACAATATTCATTAACAATACATGCAATCAACTTGGCACTATGACAATCAGTTTTTACTACAAAATTAAAGTATTTACCTCGGTCACCATCCTGCCCGTCTTTGTCTGAGCGCGACTTGGCCGTGAGTGATGCCTGCAGGCGACCAGTGGGTCAACCACACTCTACCAACAAGTGAGCATCAGCTTTGGTGCTTAATATAGCATTGAATACTGATACTTACACACATTACATGTTTTCATGCAAATAGAAAACTACTGAACATTTCACTTATGAATGCCGAGGAATAATGACATGAGGTACATACGCTTTACATACAGTAACATTTGATGCAACTCTTTTACATCTACCTTTCCTCTCTTCATC
Organism: Scylla paramamosain; assembly: GCF_035594125.1. NCBI lineage: Eukaryota > Metazoa > Arthropoda > Malacostraca > Decapoda > Portunidae > Scylla > Scylla paramamosain. Next base: position 10,155,075 of record NC_087190.1, read on the forward strand.
ACACAGTTCATCAACATAATCATGTCTCCTCTTTTATGCCTTTTATCCAAATTGGGAGGCTGTAACACTCCTAAACTTTTCTTGTATGATATTCTGAGACCTAATTACCCATCTTGTTGCTGCTCTGTATAGTTTTTTTTGTTTAGCATATTTATTATGGTAACATCTGTGCCAGCCCTGGAGTCCACATCTGGGGAGGGGACCACAAATGTTCCCACATCAGACTGCTTTTATCCATCCTAAGTATCTCAACACCCGCCCTCAACTTTTTCCTCATTAACTTATGCAACATTCACAGTCTTAGATGCAATTTTCAATCTGTGGAACACCACCTCTACTAAACCTCATCTTCTTTTTCTCACTGAAACACAGATGTCTGAGGCAACTGATAGTAGCCCCTTTTCTGTTCCTTCCTACTTTTTCTTTCTTCATTTTCAATCCAAAGCTGGATGTTGGATCTATGTGTGCAGTGACTTAACCTGCTCTCGTGCCCATGCTCTTGAATCTTCTGAGTTTTCCACCATCTGACTATGACTACAGAGTCACTCTCAGACCAAATTTATGTGTGCTATATACCTCTCACCTAACTCCTCTGACTAGAAAGAAATTCTTTGACTACTTAACTCCTTCATTAATAGAAAGTGTCAAAATCTTTCAAGATCTAAATCCCCTTGTGATTTCTGGCACTGAGTCAAAAACATGTCCAATAACTTTGCTTCTTCATCTTTCCTTCCTTTATTTGAACCTGATGGCACCACTGCCATCTCATCTATTTCTAAGGCTGAGCTCATTGCTTACACTTTTGCTAAATACTCTACCTTGGACAATTCAGGGCTTGTTCCTCCCTCATCTCCACCCTATGACTTCTTCATGCTACCCTTTAAGATCCTTCACAGTCATGTTTTCCATGCCCTTGCTGGCCTAAACCCTTGGAAGGCTTATGAACCTGATGGGGTCCCCCCTATTGTTCTCCAAATCTGTGCCTCTGTGCTCGTGCCTTGCTTAGCCAAACTCTTTCAACTCTGTCTGTCAACATCTACCTTTCCTTCTTGCTGGAAGTTTGCCAACATTCAGCCTGTTTCTAGAAAAGGTGACCATTCTAATCCCTTAAACTACTGTTCTATTGTTTTACTTTCCTGCCTCTATAAAGTTTTTAAATCTGTCCTCAACAGGAGGATTCTTAAACATCAATCACTTCACAACCTTCTATCTGATCGCCAGTATGGGTTCCATCAAGGCCACTCTACTGGTGATCTTCTGCCTTTCCTTGGTCATCCTCTTTTAGGGATTTTGGTGAAACTTTTGCTGTTGCCTTAGACATATCAAAAGCTTTTGGTAGACTCTGGCACAAAGCTTTAATTTCCAAAATATCCTCCTACAGTTTCTATCCTTCTCTCTGTAACTTCATCTCAAGTTTCCTTTCTGACTGTTCTATTGCTGCTGTGGTAGAAGGTTACTGTTCTCCTAAATATATTAACAGTGGTGTTCCTCAGGGTTCTGTCCTGTCAACCATTCTCTTCCTATTATTCATCAATGACCTTCAAAACCAAACTTCTTGTCCTATCCACTCCTACACTGATGATACCAACCAGCACTTTTCCATATCTTTTCTTAGACATCCAACCCTTCAGGAAGTAAACATTTCACTTGGGGAAGCCACAGAACACGTGACTTTTGATCTCTCTAACATTTCTTATTGGGGCAGAGCAAACTTAATATTGTTCAGTGCCTCAAAAACTCAATTCCTCCATTTATCAGCTCGACATAACCTTCCGGACAACTACCCCCTCTTCTTCAATGACACTTAACTGCCCCCCGCTTCTACGCTGAACATCCTCAGTCTGTCCTTTACTTATAATTTAAATTGGAAACTTCACATTTCATCTCTAGCTAAAATAGCTCCTATGAAGTTAGGCATTCTTTGTCATCTCTGCCAGTTTTTCTCAACAACCCTCCTTCATTCCAACTGCTAACTCTGCACAGGGTCCTTATCCATTCACATATGGAGTACACCTCACATGTATGAGGCAGTTCCACTCATACCACTCTTTTAGACAGGATGGAATCAAAAGCTTTTCATCTTATCAACTTCTCTCCTCTGACTGACAGTCTTCAGCCTCCTTCTCATTGCTGTAATGTTGCATCTCTTGCCATCTTCTACCGTTGTTTTCACACTATATATATATATATATATATATATATATATATATATATATATATATATATATATATATATATATATATATATATATATATATATATATATATATATATATATATGCAGTAAACCGTCCTTATACTGGACTAATTGGGGCAAAGCCAATATATATATATATATATATATATATATATATATATATATATATATATATATATATATATATATATATATATATATATATATATATATATATATATATATATATATATATTTCATTGAATGTGATAGCTAATTCAACACAAATTTTCTTTTTCAAGATGCCTTATTTTTTTTTGTCTTATTCTCTTTACTAAGACTTTTTATGACTTTGCCGAAGCTAGTCATTGTCATTGGAGTGCAATTTCTGGTCCTAGAACCTTCTTCAATAGCTGTTGTTCTGTTATGGTTTCTTGCAGGTTTGATCACAAATAAATAGCTGCACATCTTGGCTCAGAGACTTTTTCAAGTGGAACCATGAGGCCAGTGGGTTTGTGTGTGTGTGTGTGTGTGTGTGTGTGTGTGTGTGTGTGTGTGTGTGTGTGTGTGCATGTGTGTGTATTCACCTAGTTTACCTAGTTGTGCTTTATGGGAAAAGAGGTATGTTCATGCTGCCTCATCTCCATATCTTTTAATATCCAACTTAGCCTTGAATCCATGTATACTTTCTGCATTTACTATCTCCTCATCCAGACTGTTCTATACATCAATATTTCTGTATGGGAAACTATACTTTTTGACATCTCTTCTACAAGCACTCCTATTCAGCCTCTTCCCATGTCCTCTAGTGTCCTGTGTATCCCAGACCATTAAGTCGCTCCAGTCCACCTCCTCTACTCCTTCATATGCTTTATATATCGCAAACAAGTCTCCCCTTTCTCTCCTCTTTTCCAACATTGGTAGATTAGTAGATGTAGCCTTTCCAGTCTCTCTTCATATGACAAGTCCCTGATACTTGGTACCATCTTTGTAGCTGCTCTCTGAACTCTCTCCAACTTCCTTATATCCTTTTTCTTGTATGGCGACCACACTACTGCTGCATATTCTAGTATAGGTCTTATCAGCGACACGATCATCTTCCTGACCATCTCTTCATCCATATATGCAAAGGCCTGCCTTATTCTTCTCAACAAGTTATAGGTTTCTCCTGTAATTTTGCTAATGTGTCTCTCCAGAGTCAGGTTCCCAGTCACTGTAACACTGAGATCCTTTTCCTCTGCTCCACTCAACCTTACACCATTCAACACATAATTTCCTTTTACTCTTCTTGTACTTTTTCCAAATTCTATTACCTTACACTTCTTTAAATTAAATTCCATTTCCCATCTATAACTCCACTCTGATATCTTGTTCAGGTCTTCTTGTAACATTCCACTGTCCTCTGCACTCTCAACTTTCTTCAGCAACTTTGCATCATCCACAAAAAGGCTCATGTAGCTATTCACACTCTCCGTCATATCATTTATATAGGCTGCAAACATGATTGGTGCAAGTACTGAGCCTTGGGATACTCCACTTATGACTTCCCTCCATGATGATTTTTGATCTTTTACCACTGTTCTCATTTCTCTGTCAAGAAATTTTCCATCCATCTCAGCAGGCCCCCCCTTAGCCCACCATTATGCTTCAACTTCCACAACAATTTCCTGTGTGGCACTTTATCAAAGGCTTTCTTCAGGTCTAAATAAACACAATCTGCCCATCCATCTCTTTCTTGCATTATATGAACCACTCTAGAATAAAAACTCAGTAAGTTTGTAACACACGATCTCCCTCTCCTAAATCCAAATTGTTGCTTTATTATCACTTCATTTCCTTCTAGGTACTGCATCCATTTATCCTTCAATCTTTCACACATTTTGCACACCACACTTGTTAGAGACACAGGTCTATAGTTGAAGGGCTCCTCTTTACTACCACCTTTGTATATTGGCACTATGTTGGCTCTCTTCCATTCAATTGGGACTCTGCTTTCAATTAGGGAGCTTTCAATAATATTATGTATTACCCATGTCAACTGCTGATTGCACTCTTTTAGTATCCATCCTGACACTCTATCAGGTCCAGGGGCCTTCCTAATGTCTAGTCCCTCCATCTGTTTCTGGACATCCTCTTCAGTCACTGGGATTTCCCCCAGACCCATTTCTTCACTCATCTCACTCTGCCACACAAATGTGTGTGTGTGTGTGTGTGTGTGTGTGTGTGTGTGTGTGTGTGTGTGTGTGTGTGTGTGTGTGTGTGTGTGTGTGTGTTTGTGTGTGTGTGAAAAATTCTAGAAGACAATACTTACATCCTCACAACATGCAATGATGAAAAACGCCTCACCATCTTAGAATCACTATTATTTAAAAGAGAACAATTCAACACTAAATCTCCAAGCCCAAGACCTCAAAGCCCTTCCAAGTTTTCACTCCACCAACCAAACAGAAGCCTTGAGGAAGCAGCAGCATCCACCAATTGAAATTACCAACAGCCAATCAGAAGCCGGATCGACTCAGTATTCTCCAACCAGTCAGGAGTCAGAACCTGAGCCCAAGCAGCCCAGCTAGTGGTATAAGTCAAGGAAGCTTAAGAGAGAAGGAATTGTTACCCCAGTGGTGAGAGCCAATCCCTGGTTAGTCCTATGAAAAAATCTGCAGAGGGCAGCACCGTCGACTCTGCTCGAAGCATGTAAGCAAAACCCGAGCCCACCAATATGTGACCTCTGTGACATGGCGGCCTGTGATTGCTCTCACCTCTGTTGCTGTGTGTGAGGTAAGAAAAGCCGTGCACTCCCTGGTGTTCAGCTACATTTATTCCTCACACACGCCAGAAAGTATGTAACATTTTTTAGAGATATTTTAGTCATTAGCAGAAAATACTGAGCTGATGCTGCCAGTCACAACTTTTGCTTGATGAATTAAATACTGTGGTGTGAGTGATAAATGCATATTACAGGAATGTCTTATGTAATAAGATATCTAGCATGCTCAAAGAATTTTAAGTGAAATGTGTTGTGAAACACAAGTACAGAGTACCAGGTAAATGGCCATCCTCATTGAAGCAGGATAAAAATATGTACTTTGTGTATCATATTAAGCTGTGTATATGTAATTACTCCAGTGCTTTTTTTCATTAGTCAGGAGGGAGGGAGGATTTGTGAGGATGAAATGAAGGACAAATTAAGTAAATATAGAAAGGTAACTAGCTTGCCAAAGGTGAGGAATAGCTTAAGTGTTTACTACACAAATTGTAGAAGTATTTTGAATAAAATAGACTTACTTAGAGGAATAGCGTGTGTAGAGAACCTTGATATCATTGCTTTAACTGAAACTTGGTTAGATATGTCAGGGAAAGTATTTAATTCAGAGGTTAAGATTTCTAAATTTCTAATCTATAAAGACAGGGGAAAACAGGAGAGGAGGAGGCATTGTGCTGTATGTTAGAGACACACTACATTGTTGCATTAACTGTAGAATTAAAACAGATAGCAAAACAGTCGATATGGGTAGATATCAAGGATGGATCACAGTCAGTAGTACTGGGATTAGTGTACAAACCACCTCACTATGGCAGGAAATAAATAGAGCAGGCAGGTACAGTCAGGTATGTGTGGTAGATTTTGATATTAGCAATATCAACTGGAGCCTGACGGTGGGTAACAGTGAAGCAGAGAAATTTCTTAAGGTAATTCGGGATAATTTTTTAAAACAGGTACCGTAATCTTAGAACCCACAAGGGGGAATAATATTCTAGATTAAATTCTATCAGGGAGGAAGCAGTCATGCAGGTAGAGACTGGAAGACAGGTAGGTAACAGTGACCATTGTGAAATTAGGTACAAATTAAAATGTGAGGAAACTTTTAGAAGCAAAAACACTAGTAAAATACCTGACTTTAGGAGAGCAGATTTTGAGGGATTAGAAAGGTACCTCCAAGGAGTCAACTGGCAATGGATGCAGCAGGTGGTAAGGTTCAGAATGGAGTTGAGAGAGATAAGGCAGGATGAGGGAGGTGAGGTGAGGTGTGAGGGTGTAGGACAAGAGAAGGGAAGAAGTGTCCGGAACGGTTGGAGGAGGGTGAGAGGGGGAGATATGTGTGAATATGTTGGAGGTCATACTGAGATGGGCAAGGTGAGGTCGAGGCAAGTAGGAGATGGAGTGGAGAGGATGGATGGGGCCGGGATGAGAAGATTAGGGAAAGTAAATGTAGATGAGTTGTGTAAACATTTTGTTGATAAATTACATACAGGACAGTTAGCAAACATCCCTTACAGAGCAATAAGATCCCAGAAAAATTACCCTAAATGATGACTGTTTGGTTAAAACACTACATAGGGCAGAAAAGAAGTATATATAAGAGATTAAAGGCAGGGGAAAAAGTTTTAAGACCACAATATAATGAATTAGAGGTCAGGAGGTTAACAAGGAAGGCTAAAAAGAATTATGAATTAAAAGCAGCCAGCCAGGTGAAGACAGACCCCAAGGGATTTTATCAGGTATATTTGATGAAGAATAGGGAAATAATAGGTCCATTAAAGGCAGCAGATGGGGAGCTGGTTAATTCTGGGGAGGAGATTTGTAAAATTCTGAGTGAGTATCTTTAACTGTCTTCATCCAGGAAAACATGCAGGAAATGCCAAATAGTGAGCAGATGTTTAGAGCAGAAGAAAATGAGCTGATAGATATTACCATAACTAAGGACTAAGGAGATAGTGGAACAGGAGATAAATAGGCTAAAAAGGTTCAAGACACCAGAACCAGATGAAATATGTCCCAGAGTACTTAAGGAATGCAAAGAGGTTATTAGTGAACCATTAGTTTCTGTCTTTAGAAAATCACTTGAGTCAGGTGAGGTACTAGTAATGTGGAGGCAGGCTAATGTAGTACCCATTTTTAAGAAAGGAGATAAAACTTTAACATCTAATTATAGACCTGTCAGCTTAACTTCTGTTGTAGGTAAATTAATGGAGCCAATAATAGTGAAGAACATTAGGAAACATTTAGACAAACATAACTTGATAAATCAGTCACAGCATGGCTTCACGAAGGGGAAGTCTTGCCTGATGAACTTGTTAAGTTTTTATGGTAAAGTTTACAAGGCAACAGATAATGGTGATATTTATGACATCCTATATCTGGACTTTAGTAAAGCATTTGACAAGGTACCCCATTAGAGGCTCCTGAGAAAGGTTAAGGTGCATGGGACAGATGGGAAGGTGTTACACTGGATAAAGTCAAGGCTAAGCGACAGGCGACAGAGTTGTAATTAACGGCTCTAAATCTGAGTGGGGTCGTGTAATTAGTGGAGTGCCACAGGGATCAGTATTAGGGCCAGTGTTGTTTTAAATATATATCAATGACTTGGATAGTGGAATTAGTGGTGATGTTAGTAAATTTGCGGATGACACAAAGATAGGTAGATTAATTAGATCAGAATTGGATGCCATTGCCTTGCAGGCAGATTTAGATAGGATGAATGAATGTACGGACAGATGGCAAATGCAGTTTAATATCACCAAATGCAAAGTACCTAGCATAAGTAGAGTAAACTCACACAGTAGGTGCACAATATACAACAATCCCTGGTAAGTTCAGGGTATGAAAAAGATTTAGGAGTTATAGTTAGCTTTGAATTCTGTCTAAGAAAGTAATGCATAGAGGCCAAAAACAGGGCAAATAGGGTATTAGAATTAATTTTTAGGAGTGTTAAAAGTAGAAGGCCCAAAGTAATATTAAAGTTATATTTGGCACTGGTCAGACCTCATCTAGACTATGCTGTGCAGTTCTGGTCCCCACATTACAGGAAGGATATAGGTTTATTAGGATCAGTACAGAGGAGAATGACTAAAAGGATACAGGGGATGAGTATTCCTTATGAAGTGAGATAGAAGCTGTTAGATTTATTCTTTAGAGAGACATAGGTTAAGAGGGGACCTGATAGAAGCGTTTAAGTGGTATAAGGGTTATAAGCAAAAATCTTAGGATCAAAACAAGAAATAACAGGTTTAAGCTTGAAAAATTTAGGTTTAAAAAAGAGATAGGAAGGAATTGGTTCTCAAATATAGTGGTAAACGAATGGAATGGACTCAGTAATCAAGTTGTTAGTGCTGAGTCATTGGTGAGCTTTAAGAGAAGATTAGAGAGATTTATGAATGGGGATGATAGGCAGAAATAGGTAGGTATATTTCATACAGGGAGTACCACATGTAGGCCTGATGGGTTCTTGCAGCTTCCCTTATTTCTTATGTTCTTATGTTCTAATTGGCATTATGTTTATGAATAAGCAAACATTGTGTATGGCAGCTGGTGTCAATATATCTGCATATTGCAATATATGAGTGGGTAAAACTATTTCTGAGCATTTATCTTTCTGCAATTATTATTTTCATACTGGTTCTTGAAATATGAATATGAACCATATTTTCATTACTTGTTTCCTCTGTCTTATTAAAACATTTTCATTGTACCTTCAAAATTCAAGTAAAAATTTTTGTAATTTCAATATGATTCCAGATGATTGCAGCGGCTCCAAGCCTTGTGTGAAGCACAGGCAGTCTGTCTGCCTAGAATATTTTGACCAAGCACACCGGTTGCACAACATATCTGCTGAAGAATGCAGCTCTGATTTCTGCAAATAAGCTAACTTCAGGTACATATTACACAACGTTTCTGTACTGGCCCAGCTGTGTTATGTTTGGTACTGTTTAATTTGATTGTAGTGAATGTAGTTAAATGAAATTCATGATGAAATAATTAATAAACAACAGATCCTAAATATTGACTAATGATATTCATAACCTTATTAAAGTTTATATGTGTTTATTACATTATATGATGAACTTTAATTTTAGTATATATTTGCTTGCAGGTGCCAGTCAGTAACCTCATAATTCTCATTATTATCTAACATATAACCATTTCCTAAGAACATGAAAAAATAAGGAAAGCTGCAAGAAGACATCAGGGCTTCATGTGGCAGTCCCTGTATAAAACATACCTACCTATTAACACCCACCATCCCCATCCATGAACCTCCCTATTGACTATGCACTATTTAAGGATCAATTTCTTTCTCTCTTTAAATCTAACTTTATCAAGCTTGAATTAAAAACAAAGATGAGAAAAAAAATCATGTGCTGTAATCTTTTCTTCCTAAAAAAAATCAAAATAAATAATAATAATAATGATAATAATAATAATAATAATAATAATAATAGTAATAATAATAATAATAATAATAATAGTAATAATAATAATAAGAGTAATAATAATAATAATGATAAGTGAATAAATAAAATATAATAAACCAACTCATGCCTCCACTTGTCTATGCATAATCATACATTTCTTTATATACTAATATTTCACCATATTCATAACTTAATTTTGTGCAGTTCTTAATTTTCAGTTACCAAAATGCTTGTTTTTTGCAAATTGTGTTGTGGTAAAGTAGCTTACAGCATGAAAAGATACACAGCTCAGATCATCTCTGCCTGGCCCAAGATTCACATATGACTCCAGAATGTTAACTTCCGTTATGAGCAATGTGAACAAATATTTCAAGATATGTTTTTAGTATGAATAATGAGAGTGTACATAAGGTTTATAATTGCTGTTAATCCCTTGAGCAGGATAGTTGTGGGTATGGGAAAAACGTAAGATGGCAAATGTAAAATTGAAATAGAAAACTATTGAGCTATTTTTTTGTGCTAAGATTGTCAGTGAGGTAATAGCATTAGGATTAATATACTAGTATAGTGATTATGATACTAAAGTATGTAAACAGTGTGTAACACTTTCCATATTTAAAGAACTGGGTGGTTGGTGGGGACAACTCAGGTAAATGTGTCATTGAGGGTGTCTGTGATTCACGTACAGTCATCTGCTGGTCACCCAGCCAGCCATTCCCCTACAAAAAGAGCTCAGAGCTCTTTCTGTAGGGGAACTCTGAGCTCAGAGCTCAGAGTGACCAAACTTTAGGTAGGACTGAGACCACTTACACACCACACACCGGGACAGTGAGGTCACAACCCCTTGAGTTACATCCCGTACCTACTTGCTGCTAGGTGAACAGGGGCTACACATTAAGAGGCTCGCTCATTTGCCTCGCCGCGCCTGGGATTCGAACTTGGGCCTTCTGGGTTGTGAGCTGAGCGTGCTAACCACTACATTACGCGGTGTGTAGTTTACAGGGACACCATCTACATTCTACAACAGACAGTTCAACAATCTGGAAGGAAGATCATCACAATACCATAGTAACTGATGCAAAGATCAGGAGGAGGAGGTTTACATTAACAGTATACCATCACAGTTCTTAAAGGATTAAGCACTACATTTCTCATTGAGAAACATTTTGTTAGCAGGAGCAACAAAGTCTCACAGTTCTGTAAAGGAAGTTACTTCGTGTCAATGTATTTAATGCAATGAGTATCATCTAAGATTTTTAAAATTTTGACCAGGCTTCTGATTTTGGTAAACATGGCTTGGATATATGCATACATTTTCATGAATGGTTTAAAGTCAATAATGACCCATGATCTTTTTTACTACCATCATATAGTAATTACAAGGCAGATGAGTCACAGTTTCTTGACATAATCTCAACTTGGGAACCAGAGTATCCCTTGGCTACTTCAGATTCTGACTGAATTTGAAGATACAGTGGTAGAAAGCATGCCACTAGTTGAAAGGAATGCTCTTATATATACAGCTGCAAAACTTCTTTGAAGTCACAATCATCAAAATTGCAAGGAGAATTTGTTAGATTTGAGTTATCAGTTAGACAGTAATAGTAAATTGTTTTGTTTTTGAAAGCTGAAAATAGAAGTTTGAATACTGAGTTTGGGGAGCTGTCTATACCACATAAAAGTGCAGAGGAGCATTTTGTGGAAGTGGAGGAGGCTCTGTGGCTCCATGGAGAAAGTGCTCCTGGGGAAGAGTCTCCCAAACTTTGTTATCATTATTAGAAAATTTGTGCTCCAGCCGCCTTACCAAAAGTATTCATTTCATATACATAAAATCAAGAATTGATTACACCCTCAAGTGGAGAAATAAGAAGCAGACAGGGAGGAGGAAAAGGAAAGGTAAAAAGTTAATTAACTTAAATCATTAAGTTTTTTAAGTTGTTTTCCACATATATCAACAAGGCTCATTCTAAGGTTTTTTATTTTGTTCTCTTTGCCTGTTATGTATTTTTGCAAGACTGCTGTTGCTTGTGTCCTATTGTGTTATGGCATATGCTGTGTGCAAACTGTTGTTCTTGTAAATCTCCTTGCTTATGATGTCTGCTCCACTTTGCTAATCCATGTGCTGAAAGCAAACTCTTCTTTTTGTACATGCATCTCCCTGC